>NC_084742.1:31306951-31426951 GCF_033978785.1 Entelurus aequoreus | reverse complement strand
TCAACAGTCCAGGACTTTTATGGTATTGTTATTGTAACAAAGAAAGACATAATGTATGGAAACGAATCTGAAAAATAAAGGTTACAAATTAATTTGATCAGTTAGCATTAGGACACACGCCAGTGTTGTATCCATGAAACATACATATTAGTGATGTCCCTTTAAGAAAGGCAGTCTAATCTCAACTTTTTATCAAAGACACCTGTCACAGTCACATTCTTGTCCATTCAAACTGTGGGCCCAGATCAAAAAGCTGTAAAAGGGGATGAAGTTTTAGACCTACACAGACTGGAACAGGCTGCAAGGTAACATCTGTAACAAGTAACATTTAATGACTTGGGAAGCTTGGGAGAGTGCAATGTGGTTAGCATCAACTGGACACCATTCCTACTTTCAAACATGACTAGAAAGTAAGTATGTTGCTGTTGTCCTTTCACAGTGTCTGACGATAATGACTGACATTATTACAACTTGGGATGGGTTGGTACGAATAGGTATCGAACGGTGCCATATTTCGATACTTTTGTTGCCCTTACATGTCCAGTTGCAGACTAAACACTACCTCAAAAAGAATGCTTCGAAACAATCAATCAAGCAGCACCTTCTAGGTAATGCTGCAATTTACAATGCCAAAAGTATACTTGATGGAAAACGCTTGAGCGTAAAAGTAAGGCTCCAATTTGCCAAAATGCACTAGCTCAATGCTAATATACATTAGATTTGCAATAGACATGCTACTGATTAGCATTAGCAATTTTTACATGGCGATTTCCACACCCCCACATTCTATAATGAAAACTACAGATAAGATACATGTAAAAATTGAACAGCTGGTGTGTAATAAATAAAATATTTACAGTATAAACACTTTGTAGGGTGCAACATGAGCCTAGCCTGACACATGCAACTAACTAGCAAAGACTACTTCCTAGAAAGGCAACACTTTAGTCTATAGAGTGATTTTAAAAATGTTCACGGAAGTGCAGTGCGGCAGCCATTTTGAAAGTCGGGCGTCATCGTTCACGATAGAGCTACGAGTAATATTTCTGAACTATTCAGTGGAAAATAATGCACCGCTTGCGAGTCATTAGATAAGAATGACTGATGTTATAAGGAGAAAACAGCCGTAATTGGATGCAAGAATCAGTACAAGATCGACAAGCCTCAGTGGAGCAGAGATAACTACTGTACTTAATTGTTCAAACCAGCCCATTTTACACTTTGAAAGACTTCCCCAATTATAAGATTCAAGATAGTGTAGCTATAGTGGATTTGTTTGTGGATGGGTTTGTGATGTTTATGTTTATTTGTATAAACCCAGTGGACATTGTGTCATCAAGCCAGGCTAGAGTAATGGACTCTCATAACTGATCCGACCCAAGTTTGACACCCTGGATAATCATGGATTTAAGGTCATCTCAGCACACTGTGACTGTCAGGCAGGATTGGGAGAATGTTGTTCTCATGTCGCTTCACTTTTATTTCATGTGGACGCTACAGTCCGGATAAGAGAAGTGAGTACTATTTTTGTCAATACAACTACCATCAGTTATTCGACCAAGCACATCTTTTTAAGGCAAAGTGGGGCTGTTGTTTATTTTAGATTATTTTTTTACTTACAAAATGTTTTGTGTTCCGAACAAACACGCACAAAGTCGTCGGCATGTTACATATCGGTTGATTGTAGCAATCCATGCTCGTCTTCGCCGTTAACTTTTCTTTACAGCCGCTTCCGTTTGTCCAGAAATATGCTTAGAATGCGATTCAAGATAGTTTTATTCTTTCCACCTCAATTGTAGCAGTTGACAATGGCACACGTCATCTGCATTATGAATATTATTGGATAAATTATCCGAGACAATTAGCGTTTCACTAACTTTCTCCCTTCAATATGGATATCAGCAATGCATTGTGGGGAAAAAATCGAAAACCCTCTATACACTATAGCCATCTAATGTTTTGGAATTGCAACTGCACGCAAAGTTTACTATATAATACCTGCAAATGAGACTCAGAAATGTAATAAGAAAACAAGATTTAACAACTGGACAGCACCGTTATCATAAACAGCTCATTGTTAAATAAAACATGAGAGTTTATTATCCAACAGTTAGCATTTATTACCACATGGACATACAAAAGTACTGAAAATGTATACTGTTGAGTACTGGTATTGATTCCCCAGGTAACGGCACATGTTGACATAAACAGACTATTGTTAAAAAAAAAAGATTACTTAGGGTTTCAAAATTTTACGAGGACAAAATCAGTCGACTGTATGTTGACGTCAACTTAAGCAGGTACTTTTTAAAGAAGGACAACGCACCGAAAGAAGTTTGGCAAAAAAAAGACATTGACATGCACTAAAAATGTGCATTTTAGTTTGACTTTATATTAGCGTCAATAAACAGTCGTGGACTTCTCTTGATGCTTGAATGTTGTGTTTGAGGTACAAGTGCTGCTTATTATTATTAGCTCCGTCAGCTTTAAAGGATAAAATGTTGGGTTTTTTTTCAGTCACAGACACTTGATTCAATGTTCAATGTGTAGAACAACTTAACAAGTGAGCTGCTAGAATGTCTGGTGAATTTGAGGTCCTTACTGGTCTTTAGGAGCATCTCAGGAACTTCAGGCCATTGGAAGCTCATGGTAGGCTGCATACTGTCCAGTCACATGATGATAAATCTGGCCAAACAACACATTCATGATTATTATCATCATAACGTGAAACATTGTTTCAAATTTTGTATGGGCTGCGTTTCCACCTGTCTCTCAATGTCAGCCAATAGACTGCTGGCTCCCAAGCGAAAGAGGTGAGGAGAGAGCCAATCATTGCCCAGCTCCTCCTTGATTAGCATGAGCCACACCAAAGACTCCTTGGCTGTACGGATGCCCCCCGCAGGCTTGAAACCCACCTGAAGGGACACACACACACACACACACACACACACACACACACACACACACACACAGAAATGCACACACACACACAATTGATTTTTAACATTTACACAGTTATGGGACTTCTATCCAGTCCATCTTGTTCATTTTATCATTGTATTTTCCCGACTATAAGCCGCAACTTTTTTTACAAAGCTTTGAACCTTGCGGCTTAAAAAATACTTTTCATATAACACCGACAGGGACACTGAAAAGGTGTGTTATTGTTTGTGCTGTGGCGACATATTTCAGACGAGTTCGCTCACTGCAGGTGCTGCGGGTTTAAAATGTATTCCTGTTTCGTGCTTTGAACCCATGCAAACCCGTCTATAGCGTTCCTTCTTGAAAGGATTCTTCATTCATCATTCAAAGCAATGTTTGTAAGTTTTACAATACAACTAAAACAATTCTTACTTACTAAACCATCCCACGTGTGATGTCTGTGGGAGTGTTTTCATGCATATTTGTGAGTGTCATCATAATGAAATCAAGCTAGCGTCATTAGCAAATATGCTAACATGTTTACAAGTGTCTCTGTTAGCCTTATTAACTTACCATTGGCATTCTTTTTGTATTGTTTTAGTTTCGTAAATTCACCAAAACGTCACCGTAGAGTTATTGAGTCTAGTTAGCTGATTAGCGAGCTGGCCTCCGCAGCTAGTGGGTTCATGACGATGACTTCTATTTTCTTTGATCAGCTGTTTTACTGCCGTGTGACAGGCACCGTTTGGAAACAATTAAGGTATGTAAATAAACATTTACAAAATCTTTCGTACAGGTATATAACTGTGTCTTACAGTCCGATACGGCTAATATATGTAAAAATATGTATTTCTTCTCAAATTTGGTGGGTGCAGCTTAAATACCCTGTGCTCTACAGCCCAGAAAATATGGTATATATTATTTCCATTCAAAACATTCAGAGAATTACAGTACCTTCTGGCCTGTGCACAGGAAGTAGTCGCGTATGGCCCTCACCATCACTATGGCGACAGGGTAGGTGGCATTGACAGATTCTTTTCCTGTAGACGTCTTGATGAAGTCGGAGCCTGGAAGGATGGACGTTAACAAGATGGTTAAAAGCTTATATACACTTACGAAAGTTGTAGAATGTCTAGTAACTTGACAAGGTCAAGCCCTATTAACTTTTGTTAGCGATGCTGACTGACTACAGTTGATGTTTCCACTTAAAAATTAAATCCTCAGAACAACAGGAAATCTAAGGAACAATCTAAGAAAAATAATTGTAGCTTTACGCATGTTGGAAAAACCTTTCTGCAGAATCTAAGACCATCAGATCATGTTATGCTTTAGGTTGCAAACAGAAATTTGAGTTACAAACGTCCCTGCCACAAGTTGGCATAGCGAATGTCAGAATGGACCATGTATGATCCAAACAAAAGATCCGGTATTACTCGATAGCAATAGCTTATAGCAACATAACTTTGTTTTGCAAACATGGGAAAAGAGAAAGTGAGCGTGAAGGACAGTGCTGATAAGGAGAAGCAGATGATAATCTTTAAATTAAAGAAAGAAATCATCAAAAACATTGCCGACCCTGAAGCCTACTTCGTGAAGCCGTTGGAGCGTAGCATTGCAAGCCCGCACCATACTAAAGCAGAATGAGTCTAACGCCAGCCAAGGACGTTAAAATAATATTTAAATGTATTCATGAAAATATGGAGAAGTTGCTGATGGTGTGTTTGATGGCGAAGAAGCTTGAAGAAGTCCACTCTCCAAGGTAAATGCTGTAAAATATTATTTGATTACTTAATAAAACTATTGTAGTACATTCATTTTTACACAATACGATCTAGAAGTTTGTTCTACTTTTTAAAAGACATGTTACATGTTAAAATTGTACCTTTTACAATTGAACCATGGTACCTGAGAATCGATACCGGTACTCAACTATTTGCTACTTTTGTGTGTGTTAATAAATGTTAATTGTTTAACAGTAAAATGTAAAATCTAAAAATTTGTTTATTATGACAACTGTGCTGTCCAGTTGGTATATCTTGTTTTCTTACTACATTTCTGAATCTCATTTGGAAGTATCATATAGGAGACTTTGCATTCAGTTGCAAGTCCAAGACTTTAGAGGGCAGTTACGTGTAGACAACGATTGCCTAGTCAAGGAGTAGTCTTTGCCACTAAGTGGAATCTAGTCTTTTGCTGTGCCCCAAAAGTGTTTAAACTGTAAGAATTGTACTTATTACACACTTGCTGTTTGATTGTAACGTGCATCCTAGCTGTAGTTTTCATTACCAAATTTGGAAATGTTGAAATCACCATGTAAAGTTTCTAATAATAATCAGAAGCATGTGTATGTCAAAGCCAATATAATTTAGCATCAAGTTAGCACATTTTGGAAAAACTGAGCCTTACTTCATGTTTGAGCGTCTTCTTCTTCTTGTTTTGTTGACATGAAAAATTGTAACATGACCTAGAGGCAGTTTGGTTGAGTTCTGCTTGAGTGATTGTTTCCTTGCCAAATGTTTGAGCCGGTGTTTAGTTTGCAATCAAACATGACGTCACAAGCAAAAAAAGGTATCGAGATATTGCGTCTATAAAAAGTACCAAATTGTGTACCGATCCCTATGTTGACGTCGACTTAAGCGGACATTTTTTAGTAATAAGAAGACCGCAGTGGCCAAGTACTTGATGACTTGGTCGATATGAATGGGTTACACTGTATAACCAAATATTAATGGGGTTTATGTGTTTAGAAATCTCAAATAAATAAATGTAAACTCGTGCACCTAATTCTTGTTTTTATTCTTGTGGCTTTTCAACATGATGTTGTAAAGCCACTCCGCCCTACAAAATGAGCAGTTCCACTAAATCATGTAGCGCCCAAAATATCTACGGAGTTTTAAAGCAACTGTAAAGGTATTCCACTCATCTGTGCACAGTCCTATTTCAATCTATTCCTGATTGGGTGCTCTACTTAAAAACAGACTATAAGA
Organism: Entelurus aequoreus; assembly: GCF_033978785.1. Lineage (NCBI taxonomy): Eukaryota > Metazoa > Chordata > Actinopteri > Syngnathiformes > Syngnathidae > Entelurus > Entelurus aequoreus. The sequence goes on along the minus strand of NC_084742.1, from coordinate 31,421,042 downwards.
AGGTGGACTGGACTCTTAGGCCCGCTTAGACAAGAACAGATGTTGCTGCTGATGGCTAACAAGAGGACAGCTGTACGCTCATCAATAAAATCCTTCATTTTTCCTTTGCAGCCAATTATCAGCTTTCCTGATAAAAATAGAAGATGAAAGTAGGCTCTTTTAATAGATTACCCACAAACTCCTTAAATCAGCCCCCTGTCTGCCTGGTGTATAATGACCGTTCATTACGGAACAGAACAAGATGAACATTTTCCAGTTCATTAAAGACATGTGCTAGGAATTTTTTTCCCCAGTTGGGTCTTTTTTTGAGCCTCAAACTGCCGTAATCCTTAAGATTCGTTATGGGGTGTCTTAATTATTAGATAATGGATAACGGTTATTAAATACGGGTGGAGGTAATGAAGCTCAATCCATTTGTGTGGGCAAGGGTTGGGAGGGGGGAATAGTTTGCGTCAGAGATTAATAGATGAAATTATCATTCAATTTCAGAAATCTCATCCGCAATTCATAGGAACAAGAGGAGATTAAAAAGTGAGAGCGGTGACAAAAGCAATGCATTTTAATAATGATCTCTATCAGAGTCCCTGACAATTTGGTTCTGTAATCAGCTTATTATGTGACGGCCTGTTAAGCATTGCATGCCTCTGTAAGTGTGTGAGTGTGTGTGTGTACTAGAATATTCAAATAAAATGTGTGTGTTTAAATAAGGTAATTTGAGGAAAAAAAGCCTGGGAAGAATGACATACTGTGTGAAAAACATTACAATATAATTTACTACAAACTACGAGAGTAGTTTTATGAAGTAGTGTAATAAGGTACAGCAATAACCCTGGAGAGTGAACTTCTACAGTATCTCCTTCCAGCTGCTTCTCTGTCAAAAATCACCATCAGCAGCTTTTTCAATTGTTCATGGATAAATGTCCGCCTTTTAGATATGATTTTAACGTCCTTTACTGGCGTTACATTGACGCATTCTGCTTCAGTATGGTGTAGACTTTTGATAATTTCTGTCATTATTCAATTAATATTATTTTTCTTTGCAGAGCTCTCCTTCACACTAACTTTTTCACTTCAATGGTTGGTAAAACAAAGTTATGTGATCTCTAGCTAAGAGCAATTGCTTTATTCTCCAAATGAAATGAATTAAGCTTCTTTGATGAACAAAATGTTTCTGCATCTTTAAATTTTTTTATTCGTGGCCCCTCCATAAAAAGTTTGGACACCCCTGACTAGGGATGTAACAATTACAAGGTAAAATTCTCGACAATTCTTATTATCGTTTCAAATTGTAATTATTGTAAAACCATGATTGATCACCCCACTTTGAAAAAGTCACAGTGATACAATACTGCTGATTTCATGGAGATACAGCTAGTGCGCTAATCGTTAGCTATCTTAAATGCTAAGAATACCAGACACATTAACGCCTTTCCCTATTACAAACATCACCTGTTATGCCTTTATCATTAGGAAACACTCTAAAATTTTACACATTAAAACGGAAGAAGATTAACATATTTAAACACTAAAGTCGTCCCGTCTACGGGGCGCTTTGAAGTTTGCAGCTTCACTCGATCGCAGATTTTTGGGTGAGGTTTTTTTAAGCATATTCTACGTATTTTTTACCTAAATCAAGCATTTTTAAGAATAAACATGGCTAAGTGAACTAAAACATCAATACTAGAGTAGCATTGGCCACTAGATGAGACCAAACCATTTGATTTAAAGCTTTGTTTAAAAGAAAGACCCAAAGTTTTTGAAGGGTGTAAAAACATTGATTATTTTTATTTATTTTTTTACTTTTTGCTAAATAAACTCAACTCAACTCAATAGATATCTCAATAAAACTTCAGTCCAAAACAAAAATATGAAAAATGTAACGTTTTTAATGTTTTTTTATTTTGACGACTGTTTAAACAGATATTATCACAGGTTCAAATTACTAAAATAACTCATGTTATGCAAATTTATACTAGTCGTCCCTTGCTAATCTGACTCTCGCCAGATCCTTGTAGTTCGCTGAGCTCCCCACAAGGAGCTGGGAGTTCTCAATTGGAGATGTATTTCAGAAGGCGGGACCTTGTAAAAAAAATCAAAACCACTTGTCCGTTATCTTGAATAGCGTGCTACTTCAACCACTCACATCGAAATCAACCCTTGACGCTGATGAGAGCGGCGCTGGGAAATCCTAACCCGGTCGGAAGAAGAGCCAAAACATCCTTGTCACCAATAAATGCCTTCAAAACCGTTCTCTGTTCATCTTTTAAAGAATTCATATTCGCTAGATTCGACAAAACAGTTGCAATAGCAGAATCAATGTCAGCACACGACGCAGCGAGGGCTGCGTGCCGCCATTGTTGTTTGAATCAAACAGTCGCTTCGGCGCTACGTCACATCTATGAAATCCTGATTGTTTCATTATTTTTTGCTATCTGGAAGGAGTTTGCAATGCCTTCAAACCCAGACCCTTGTGGAGCTCAGCGAACTACAAGGGTCTGGCGAGAGTCAGGTTAGTCCCTTGTCACATCATGCTTCAAATGTTGCAGCTTCACTACATCACATTTTTAATACATATCTTACAACATTTTTGCCCTAAATTAAGCATTTTCAATGGCTAAATAAACTGAAAATATCAATACTCCACGAGTACTGGTCTCTAGATGAGACCAAACCAATCAGAGCACGCTGTTCAGTATCGTGGCCACTGATTGGCTTAGCCTCAAGCATTGCTATAGTCACATTGCGTGAATGTGACTGAGGCGTGTTATTTCATGCCGAAAGTGCTCTCATAATGTTAAAAACTATATTTAGAAGTTTTTTTTAATGCTGTAGCTATAAAAATATAGGACAGTTGCATATGACGTCAGATCCGTTTTTCTTCTTTGCGGCTTCATTCATACAATGGTCAAGCAGCTTGAGCGTAGCATTAAAACAAGTGAGAGTGAGTGTAGAGTTTGATCAGAAAATGCCGTATTGCTGTTCTGTTCTTGGGTGTTCCAGTCGTTCAAATAAAGAAATAAGAAAGCTTTCATAGAGTCCTGAAAGAAATTGTTTATAAAAGGTAATAAAGTCAGGAAAAAACCAATGTGCGTCGAAGGAAATGGCTCTCAAAAATATAACTTTTATCATCTTATGGAATACAATCAAACTATGTTTGTGTCTGCAGGGATCAATTTGTAAAATGTTTGTTCGAACATTTGATTTGTTTGAGAAACTTTCTGTAATGCAATCGAGTTATATTAGTAGTGTTTGTGAGCAGAACTAAACGTAAAGAAATGACAATAGATCACTTTAGTTTTTTGTTCTTTTGTGGTTGCCATGCCTAAATATAACTACAAAGACATTGTTGCGCAAATAAACTAACATCATGTTAAGTCCTAGTAATAAATATTGTGATTGTTGGTCCAATTCACCGTATATTTGTTGTCGATTTTCATACCAGAAACTAAAAGCTTAGTTGTTGTGCAGGAAAGCCAAGTGCTTTCAGACGGATGACCACATTATAGCATCTTCGGTGATATTTGTTAGCATCAAGAAAATATCCTTAATACCGGTAGTAATAATAAACTAAATAAATAAATCTCTCGTAGACTCAACAGCATATACTGAATCTTGATATTGTTAGCATATATTGCTGAACAACAGACATTGACAGCTAAATAATAAGACAAAATAATTAACTTTACAGCATAAAACAACTGCAGACATGAATTGTAAACAAGACTAATATTTGTAGCAGCAGCATCCTTTTTCTCATTTGCGTCACGGCACTCTTTATGTCAATCCATTACGTTACGTACCGTTGCACGAATAAGTCCAACTTTGTCTTTCACGGATTAATGCTTCATTTGTGGATCCCTCAGATGTAAAGACATGACGTGTCTTCAATCTTTTCTTCTCCAAATACCATAAGTGTTAAATGAAGTGAGGTGGTAGTAACCTATTGCTGATGATACTGTAAATGGTTTAAATCTTTTAAAAATATATTTTTCTGAAGAGTGTAAAAATCCACTTCATCCCATTTTAAATATTTTTTCACTTTTATATTTACCTTTCAAAATAAGCCTAAATCTTCACAGATTTAGGTAAATAAACAGTAGCCTAATGGGTCTATAAACCATCGCCTAAGACCCAGAAGTGCCCAGATGTTAAAAACGATAAACACATTTTTAGTGTAATATGTTTTTTAAGAAGCTAAAACAACATTTAATGTTTCTTCTGCCAAGGAAAGTATATTGTCTGTTTTGTTTAATTATATTTATATCTAAAATATTTGAATGTGTGTGTAAGTACTTTTTGAGCACATTTGAATACATGCAAGTAAATCAAAGCAGAATGTTGTTTTGGTGCAACTGACCGGCCATCATGGAGACCAGACTGGCCTTGTAGACGTTGGTGAAGGTGCCCAGCTCTCCTATCGCCAAAATGGTCTTCATGTGGGCGTCGCCACAAGCCTCTCTAAACTGACAGATCTCGTCGTACATGGCTGTGATTAAGTATAAATATTCCATCTTGTGACAAAAAAATCGAATGTGATGTTCTGGCAGTGTGAGATTGCTCCCTACCTTCCCACTGTCCCGTGAGGGCGAGAGTCCTGTTGATAACGATGTCGATCTCAGTTGCGCCGTCTGCAACGGCGATGCGGACTTCCTGCAAGCGGGTCTCCAGCGGTGTCTGACCGGCTGGGAAACCAGTAGCCACTAGAAGGGACAATATAATTATATTGGTATTATAAGAATTTCATTTTAATAAAGAGTAATATATCAGTATTTGTTTTTTTACCTGATGCAACGGGCAGATTGGAATTTGCAGCTTTTAGAGATTTGACAGCATCTGCAACACGTGACGGATACACGCACACTGCAGCTGTTGTCAAACCTACAAAACAACACAAATACTGTAATACAGTACAGTGAACCACACGCTCAATGATCTAAAGTGGTCTGTGCTGCCCCTTGTAGGATGTAAACCAAACTGGTCAAGATATAAAAATAAAGGGTGGCCCTAAAATCTGGATATATACTATACCTACATTGTACAAAAATAAAAACATTTTAAAAAAAAGAAAAGAAAAAAAAAAGATTATTTTGCAACACATTTAAGAATAATTTTTCTTTTTAAAATGTAAAAAAACAATACAAACATGTAATTGTGTAGGCATAGGCATATAATACATACACATTATACGAGGCAGTACATTTTAATGAATCATCAATTAAATTATGAAAAATAAAAAAAGACATTAAATAATACATTATTTTAAAAAACTATTTCATTATATTTCAAAATTAAATATAACATTATATATAATGGCTGATCATGCACATACAGAACATTAAAAACATACATTAAATAATTATTTTTAAAATAACTTTATTATTAAAAAACAAAAAATAGTGTGGATAATAAAAATTATATTGTGGAAAAATAATGCACACAGATAAATACAAAACTCTACTTTCAATGAATAATTATGTTATGTTCTATTTATTCAGTAATAAACAATGAACCAAATATTCTATTGTTTGACATTGTTAAAGCCTTTTATATAGTAAAAACAATAACTGAAGAATCCAGTAATAATATAAATACAGACTTTACATTAAAAAAACTTAATACATATATATTAAACATTGTAAACATTTGATTATTTTTCTAATTGTATAAGACAGTAAATTCCCTCTATACTCAATAGCAAAACATTGTGAATAATGGAAAATGCCTGATTTTGATATTTGGCACACTATTGTGAAACACATTTTTAATTTAGTTTCACATACTACAATACCATTACAAGCAAATAGTATACAGTATTGTTCTTACTAACATGTGCAGTTAGTTATCATGTCTTGACATCCTGCTCAAAAAGGTTTAATGACTTAGGTCAGGGACTTTAAAAATGTACAAACTTGGGTATCATAAGTATATTGTATACACAAAATGTAACAAAGAAAAAAATATGGGGATCTACTGTTAATGCTTTTTTGCATCCAGACTTCAAGGACATTTTATTTTATTGATAGCTAACGCTCTAAAATATCAAATATTCCAATTCGGTGCAACTCGGCGTGATGACATTTGGCGCAGACCTTTATCATGCATATCCATCTTCTTGAGCAAGTCATACTGGACTGGCTGAGTGGCTTTCATGCACAGTCGATGGATGTTGGATGGTGTATCATCTCCCGCCAGTGTAGTCAGATCGATACAAGTGACAGCCTTCAGTAGCCAGGCAGCCTGCGGACGACAATATATAACAATTGATTGTATATCATATATTATTTAATCTTAATCAATAAACCAAACAAACTTGCGCTTAAAGAATAATTATTATAAGTAAAACAGTGCCTAAACAGATATTAAAGGTTTCATACTAGATAATAAAAGCAAAATCCAATGCTCAATACCCAGATGAATACTACAAAGGTTGTTGTACCTGCCACTGTTTTTTGGGGGTCTTCTGTCCTTGGATGTGCTGAGCTCTCCTTAGCACAGCTTGTGTGTTAACTCTCACTTTGGAGATCCACTTTAGGTCTGTTGCACACATGTAATAAGGAAAAGAAAAACAGTTATGTAGAAAAAATAAATGCCTCTATGTCATTTTTACTGCAGATTTTGGACAGCACACTTTTTTTAACTTCAAGTTACTGTTTGTGCAGGAAACAAATAATATATGTGACAATCAAGATTGTTGTCAATCATTGATGCATTTCAGAGCTTAATAGTAGCATTAAGCTGATACTGACTAAATCAAACTTTTTCCACTAAAGGCCGCACACTGAAAAATTAAAGCATGCGGAGGCCATTTTGATATTTTTCTTTTTCAAAACCAATACAATTTATATTGTAACCCTTAGGACTCCCTTCAATTATGGTGAATGTTAAAGGTCCCGCGGACCAAAACGGGTCCCAGTCATGTATACAAACATAAGTCATACTTTAATGTATCCTTTTTGACTTTCAACGCTTATATATCTCTACGTCAACTTGAAATCTATCCATTGCCATAATGTTTATCTTTTTAAGTTTTATGCCCTTTTTTTTTCCAAAGAAACACCTGTTTTTTTATGGCAAAACCACAAAATATGCAACATTTTCCCAATTATTTTTTTTTCAAAATGGAATTCATGATTATTTTTTAAATAAATATATAAAATGAAATAACTAAAGGTCTCGGGGATCTGAAAGGCCCCCACTCTAAAAAAAAAAAAAAGTCATATATCAATATATATCATTTTTACTTTCAATGCTTAAATGTCGATATCAACTTCAGATCAATCCATACATTATATGTTATTATTTTTTGAGCAATATTTTAAAGTTTTAAAAAATGCCTTTTCTTTGTAATAGTATTTTTAAAATGTGCGGGCCACACTATGTCTTTTCTTTTTTCAATGCTATTCTTAAATATAAGGTGTATGTGTCTTCTAACTTGTTTTATTTGTCTGTTTTTTTTTTTTAATAAAGAAGTTACTGGTCTTATAAAATATATGTGATGTTTATTTCTGGAATAAGTCATTTTAAAGGATTGACTCGTTAACACCAATACTAACATGCATTATTTTACTGCACGTTTTGGGGATCACAACCTGAAAATGTGTGTTTCTGCCAAGCAAGACTTAATACAATTGGTAATGAGCAAATATTCATAGAATGCTTTTAATGGTAATTATTTGTTATTTGTTTAGTTATTATTTTATTAAGTTAAGCAAACATAGTAGGACGGGAGGTTAAAGGGACAAGTTTAGGCTTAACAAACATGTTTGCTTTGGAAGGTATTAAATAGTATTTATGTGAGTTATTGCTGCATTGCTGTCAGCTGAATACTACTGTTAGAAGTACGTGTTCTGGTCATGAGATTTTAAACATTTAAATATTTAACCAGAGTTCTCACTCTGGCAGTACTTGCAATATATAATGAAAAATAGCACCGTTATTATGGAATATTTATAGAGCTAAGTAAAATATGCTCCTGTATACCGAATATGAAAGTGTAATTCGTGGGTGTAAAAGGTCAACAACCACTAAAACGTTACTTATTAAGCAGACAAAGGGTCGGATAGCAACCTTGACAAGTTACAATCTCACAATTTGACATTTGATAATACACAGGAGTGTGAAGTAATAGTATTGCATGTACAGTATTTTAGTCAAACTAAAAGTTGAGCCTAATGCAATAGGCTGCACGTGACATTATTTCACGCGGGTTTATTTTAGCTTGAGCATACTCACACTTACCGAGCGTGGTGCCTGGGTTTCTAGCAGACATGACAAAACGGAGAAAAATGTGTTGTAAGTAAAAAAAAATATTATTGCTTTAATGCAGCACCCAACGTTCACCAGCCGGATTTGACACCACTTCCTGGGTACGGCGTATACAGGAAGTGGTGACCCTTCACAGTAAAGTGTAGCAGGTCGGATGTTCATTAGATTTCCTGTTCACTCGGCTTCGACTTCCGGTTGCCAAATAAAACAAATTAAAATAATTTAACAGTTGGGTGTGTATTTTTGCGGTATGAATTATTTATGTATGTATGTATTTATTTAAATTAAGAGGAGAAAACTATAATTTACGGGGGATATTGATTTTTGAAATAGGTAAAGTAAGAACGAATATAAAATACGAATGTACTTAATGATAAATGGGTTATACTTGTATAGGGCTTTTCTACCTTCAAGGTACTCAAAGCGCTTTGACAGTATTTCCACATTTACCCATTCACACACACATTCACACACTGATGGCGGGAGCTGCCATGCAAGCCGCTAACCAGCAGAGGCAAAGGGTGAAGTGTCTTGCCCAAGGACACAACGGACGTAACTAGGAAGGTAGAAGGTGGGAATTGAACCCCAGTAACCAGCAACCCTCCGATTGCTGGCACAGCCACTCTACCAACTTCGCCACGCCGTCCTCATTTTCAGTTTTAGAAGTTAAATGGTGGAACAAGCTCATTGATGAGCTGAAGACATGTAGTTCTTTGTTAAGGTTTAAGAAAACCTTAAAAGGTGAAATAATTGAAAAAAAAAGTTTAACGTTAATGTTCCAGGCTAATCTAATTTTCAGCGAATGTATAGGATAGGCTTCAGCCTATTCCTTTTTCGGTCATTCTTTTTCTTTTCTTTTCTTTTTGAGTGCAAATGTGTTTGATTGTTAAATATGTATAATCTGTACTGTTAATCTGGTCACACAAAATGGTTGATGGTTGATTATATGAGCGAAATAAATGTATTTCATTCATTCATTCATTCATTCAATTATCGCGGATTTAGTCAGCTTTGATTTAAAACAATCAACATTAACAGAAATGTCTGACCGACTGGACTCAGAGACTGACTACACACAGACACCAAAGCAACACAGCAACCAGCAACAATCTATGGTGACTCAGGATGTTTTATATTCCAATACTACCCCTTGTCTGAGAAACCTTAGTATTGAAGATGTTCATTTCTGTGATGAAAAATGTTCCAACAAATATATGAGGGCAGTTTTAGTGAAATAATATTTTCCGGGCACAGTTCATAGACAATATATCCTGAAGGAAAATAAGGACAATATATATTACATACCCAATTATTCCCAAAATTAAAAGAAATACAATTTAAAATTATTTATGGAATATACCCTTCAAAGGATTTTTTTTTTAAACTTAAATTTAACATGGAGGTTTCTGACTGTTATGTGGAGCTGTAGACCAGTGTTTTTCAAACACTGTGCCGCCCTAGTGTGCCTTGAGATAGCTTAGTTTAGTTTAGTTTATTATTCTTCGGTCAATGGTCAACAAAATAAACAAACAGTTGTACATTCATAGATTGAAAATGAAAATGTTGCAGACCGAAAGGGTTTAGGCTGAAGTTGAACACTTATTGCGCCTAACCCTATAAACAATGTCAAGTACAAGATGAACTTCCGAAAATTATGAAATGTCCTTTGTACATCCATCCATCCATCCATTTTCTACCGCTTATTTCCTTCGGGGTCGCGGGGGGCGCTGGAGCCTATCTCAGCTACAATCGGGCGGAAGGCGGGGTACACCCTGGACAAGTCGCCACCTCATCGCAGGGCCAACACAGATAGACAGATAACATTCACACTCACATTCACACACTAGGGCCAATTTAGTGTCGCCAATCAACCTATCCCCAGGTGCATGTCTTTGGAGGTGGGAGGAAGCCGCAGTACCCGGAGGGAACCCAAGCAGTCACGGGGAGAACATGCAAACTCCACACAGAAAGATCCCGAGGCCGGGATTGAACTCACGACTACTCAGGACCTTCGTATTGTGAGGCAGACGCACTAACCCCTAAATACACATTATACACAACATAAACACAGTTAAATTATATATACAGTAATGGCATGTGAAATATCCTTGTACACGTGTTAAACCTTTGCACCAATTATATACTATATACAAACAATTATACTTACATTATTATTTATATCTCACATACAGGCTGGTGTGCCGTGGCCCGTGGGAGATTATATCATTTCACCTATTTGGGTTAAAAATATTTTTAGCAAACCAGTAATTATAGTCTGCAAATTATGTGTTGTTGTTGAGTGTCTGTGCTGTCTAGAGCTCGGCAGAGTAACCGTGTAATACTCCTTCATATCAGTAGGTGGCAGCCTGTAGCTAATTGCTTTGTAGAAGTCGGAAACAGCGGGAGGAAGTGTGCAGGTAAAAAGGTATCCAATGCTTAAACCAAAAATAAACAAAAGGTGAGTGCCCCTAAGAAAATGCATTGAAGCTTAGGGAAGGCTATGCAGAACGAAACTAAAACTGAACTGACTACAAAGTCAACAAAAACAGAATGCTGGACGACAGCAAAGACTTACTGTGGAGCAAAGACGGCGTCCACAATGTACATCCGAACATGACATGACAATCAACAATGTCCACACAAAGGATAAAAACAACTGAAATATTCTTGATTGCTAAAACAAAGTAGATGCAGGAAATATTGCTCAAAGGAAGACATGAAACTGCAGGAAAATACAAAAAAAAAAAAGAAAAAGCCACTAAAATAAGAGCGCAAGACAAGAACTAAAACATTACACACAGGAAAACAGCAAAAAACTCAAAATAAGACACAGTACACCTACCATGAGACAAGAGCTATAGTCATGCATGGTTGGTTATGGTTTGAAGTCATATCCAACAATTGCGACAACGACTTTTTATTGTCAAAGGTTGAAAAACTGCTGTGGAGGATGTCAATCATCTGTTTGTGGAATGTGAGAGTGCACATGTGTTTTGGGAGGAGATCAGAGATTGGCTGAGAAACAAGGGTGTGGAAATGTCCCCATTCACTAAAGAAGAGATCAAATTTGGTATTTTTATAAGCGACTGTAACATAGAAATGTTTGTCAACATTATTATGCTCCAGGCAAAACATTTTCTACATAAGTGTCGATTTATGAAAGTAGGCCTACATTTTCTAATTGGCTTAATTGTTTACAATTATCAATCAAATCTTGGAGTATTAGTAAAAGTACAAAAGCCCTGTGATTTATTTAGGTAGTTCTTTTGTCTTTTTGTTGTTGTTTTTTCATATTTTTTAGTATTATTACTCTCTGTATTTGCTTTTGTTTTCTTTCCTTGATGTTGAAAGTGCCTTGAATTGTGTGTGAATTATAAATGTATGTTTGTTTTTCAATAAAAATAAAAAAAGTTTAAATACATTAAAAAAAAGACTACACGCAGACGCACACTGGTGACGTCAGACATACATTGCATAGGACCGTACACACATAATAAAGACACTTATAACACAATCATAATGATCATAATATATACTCCAATATGTATAGTGTGTACACTGCGTACTTAGGTGAGTGCGGAAGTGCACCATTTAAAGCACGTCAAATGACTATGCACTTAGTTTCACATGCAATTCACGCATGCCGCCACTAGATGGTGGTGTAGACTACACAATGATCACAGTGACTCGATCGACAGACGGTGTACTCCTTTTGAATGTTTTTACTTTCATCATGATGATTCATAGTAATAATGTTATATTATGAGTAATTCCAGTTTTAACACACATACTACTCTCACTCATCCATGGGTGCACAAATGTATTACTTTTTTCTTCAGGTCGTGACCAATGTTCCTGGATGACTGGACTGGTGGAAGTGATGGAGGACTGACTCATTGGAGGGAAAGGGACTGACTGGATGTGAGTCAGTATTGTTTTGGAGTCACAACATCATTGAAAAATCCATGGAATTCCCATATTTTCTATGCCTTTCAAGCTATAACTTGTTTTAAAAAAAGATACATTCATGTTCGCTCTTCTGAATTATGTTTTGTTGATTTGATTAAGTTTGTTGAACCACTATAATGTGCATAGTGTCAACATGCTATCAAAATAAATACCATGAGGCTATATATCATGTATTTCTACACTAAAAACTATCTCCTTTTACTAAAATGAGTCATCTTCACCAAAAATGAAAGAAAGTTGCCTAAAATGAGCCAAAACACATTTTGAATACTTTTCAATGCGTATCAAATGAAATTTAGAACATTTTTATTTTATTTTGAGAGTTACAATAAGCAAATGGCAACGATTGGGTGGAATGGCCCATATATTATATTATATGAATAGGTTGATTGGCAACACTAAATTGGCCCTAGTGTGTGAATGTGAGTGTGAATGTTGTCTGTCTATCTGTGTTGGCCCTGTGATGAAGTGGCGACTTGTCCAGGGTGTACCCTGCCTTCCACCCGAATGCAGCTGAGATAGGCTCCAGCACCCCCCGCGACTCCGAAAGGGACAAGCGGTAGAATATGGATGGATGGATGGATGGATGGATGGATGGATGGAATTACACTCTGTTGTACACAGTACACAGAAAAATCCCACACAGACTTCCTGGATGCCATATTTTGTTTTATTGTGCTGAATAAAAACACAGTAAATATCTATAAAGACTTTTGACAAAGGAGTAAAAAGCATTGTGTAATCCAAGACAGTAAGTGGACAAAGAACGCAGTAAAAAGTTACATACTTTAGATGCTGCTGAATAAAGATTCTACTACATAAGCAAAAGTTACACATTCATTTAAATGTGAATAGAAAACAGTCATATAAAAATAAACTGTTATTATAGTATTATAGTTCTCAGGATGTTAAAAAACAGTATTTAGGTTGAATATTGAGGTAAAAAAATAAGGCCTTTAGAGAGGTAGCAATGTGTGTCTGATTGTAAAAAAAATCCATGTTTTTAAGACTCCCAGCGCTGATAATGGTGTTGTTCCTATTCCAGTCATTCTCAATTGGTGGGTTGGGAACTAAAAGCGGGACACAAAATTAAAATGGACCAATTCTAAAAAAAACAAAAACATGTTGACACATCTAAAAGTTCCTTTGCTGAAATATTCACTTTAACTCCTCTGCGCAAATACAAGCCGTAATATTCCATGCTGAACCGTGACAGTAAGTGGAGGTATAGCGAAAATGATGGAACTTGTGCAACATATTTGAAACGGGGGTTGAAAAGTTTCTATTCCTCAAATCATCTATTTTTATTTCACCTATCGAGGTGAAGTGAATTATATTTAAATATAAGCGCTTTACATAGTGAAACCCAATATCTAAGTTACATTTAAACCAGTGTGGGTGGCACTGGGAGCAGGTGGGTAAAGTGTCTTGCCCAAGGACACAACGGCAGTGACTAGGATGGCGGAAGCGGGGATCGAACCTGGAACCCTCAAGTTGCTGGCACGGCCACTCTACCAACTGAGCTATGCCGCCCCAATGCCAAATTAAATACGTAAAATCTATCATTGAGATTGTGACAGAACCAGGAACGTCTTTAGGCGCCTACTGAAGTCCATAAAGCATAAAAACAAACGAAAAGGAAGAAACATTTAACCATGTGATGGACGGTAAAGTTTGAAACAACCAACCGTCAATTTCAGATAACATTAATTAGATCCATTCAGATTTACTTAAGCGCGTTTCGCTGTATAGTGGTGGTCTTGAACGCACCACAACTCTTACTAACCATGGTGAGTGAAAGGGATCAACGAGGCACTACCTCTGGCCTTGTGTGAGAACTGGTAAATAGGTCATAAAAATAATCCTGCATACATCTGGTTTAACCATACAACAAGAGAAGAAAGTCACATTTTGCGTAAAAGTACACAAGACACCTACATCAAGTATATCAACTAATCAAAAAGGAGAACAACAGAATATTTAATAACCAGAAAGCCATTTTGAGGGTGAGAAGTGTTGTGATAAGACACTTTTAAAACAATCCTGCAGTTCAGGAAACGATGAATATGAGGATATGTCAGCACTGAAAGTACATATAATGGAGGTAGTGAGTGAACGCATCAGTCCATTGTTGAGGTACGGAGATAGTACTGTCGGTAGTACAATCAGGATAAAGACAATCGAGCTAAATGTTAGCAAAGACTCCAGAAACAACAACCAAAAAAAACCGTTACAAAATAAATTCAAGTTGTCCAACAGAAATATCAGTTTGTGGATGAGGATGTCGGTCGCCTTACAATGTTCAAACACAAAGTTACATGAAATTCACCCTTAGGAAAAAGGAATAGCTGCTTTTGGGATTTAAGTGTATATATAACATCTACACGCCAGTCAAAAGTCTGGAGACACTTAGTCATTCAACTGGATGCAAAAGTGTCTTTAAACTTTTGACTGGTACTGTACCAAAAAAACCATTGACATTTTTTAGGAATCGCAAAAGAAGCAGACGTTAGGTAAACATTCGTCAGATGCACAATTCGGAGCTACATTGGGGGGGTGGGGGTGTACAGTCCGCCCAGCTGAATGTTCTGAACTCCTACATGAGGTCTGCGTGGATGTCGATTAGTTTTTCATCGCAGAAGTCATCTGATGCTTTGAAATAGCTGACAGACTTTTTGGTCCTTTCGGGAAATGTTTGCTATATTTTGGCTATAATGTTTGTTGTGTTACTCCATTTCACATGATTTTTCCTGAGAGGGTTTTTTTCATGTAAAATTTTAAACATTCAATAATGAGCAATTCTTTCAAAGGTGGACAATACACTGGTAGATTTTCGACAATACCCCAAAGCCTAACAGGACATACTGTATATGTCCTTCATTTTCCATTAAAAAAATGTATGAATTATTTTCTTATGCTAAAATCTTTCAATCAGCTTCAGCCATAAAGAAAACAATAGCAAACATGTAATGTTTTTTTAACCATTTAAAGGCCTTTTGATTCAATTATGTCACAGTTTTTGATTAGAGTAATTCCTCGTTTATCGCTGTAATTGGTTCCAGACGTGACCGTGAGAAATTGATTCCCGCAAAGTAGGAATCAATAATTATAAATGGAATATTTTCATAACTGGAGCATTCAAAGCCTGTTAATACCGTCTAAATACATTTTTCCACACTATGAGAGTCCTTGAGCCACCTTTACAATATTTTAATCCAATTTAGTAATGCTGCCAGAGGCTGAGCCAATCAGTGGCCATGATACTAAACAGTGGGATTTAATTGGTTTAGTCTTATCTAGTGGTCAGTACTATTAGAGTAGTGATATTTTTAGTTCATATAGTCATTTTTATTATTGAAAAAAAATGAAGGCAACAATTTTGAAAAATATGCATACTGTAAAAAAAAAAAATCGGTGAAGTGGTGAAGCTGCAATATTTGAAGCTTGATGTGGAGAGGGATGACTGTAATATAAATTTGCATAACATGAGTTATAAAACAAATTCAAAACTGTGATATTATCTAATCAAACATTCATTAAAAGAGTCAAAATAACAATTAAAAAAATACATGTTTTGTATTTAAGTTTTGGACTGAACAAAAGAAGTAAAACACACATATATATATATATATATATATATATATATATATATATATATATATATATATATATATATATATATATATATATATATATATATATATATATATATATATATTAGAGACCTTTTGGTCAGATAATGTTACAGTTTTCAATGAGTATACATTTGCATAACATGAGTTATTTCACTAATTTACACCTGCGACATTATCTGATCAAAAGGCATTCAAAATGGTTCATTTATTTTTTTTATTAAATGTTAGATATTCTTGTTCAGGACTGAAATTTGTTAAGAGATTTGAGCAAAAAAAGGTTAAAATAATTGTTTGAAAATGTTTTTACACTCCTCAAAGACGTAATAACTTTTATGTCCTCTTTGGCATTGACAATCATTCAAATCAAAAGTTTTGACCCTGGATTAGATTTATGCTAATTCCATTATCGCAAAAAAAGGTTTATAAATCCAATTATTCCTACCTTAGAGGTTCCACTGTTGGTTTTTTTAATATTATTATTGGCAATATCTCTGCATGTCAGAAAGACATTCCTGAAAAAAAATAAAAGTTTATAAGATCAAATAAATTGTTGCTCTGTCATACCTGACATGTGCTTCTTTATGGATGTTCACTGACAAAATGTCGTTTTTTCATAAGAAGACAACAAAGCATGACCTCGCTTTCAAATACAGTTTAAAAAAATAAACACCTGAAGGCACATTTCTCTCCTGTGCATTTTGCGTTGAGTGTAATTCGGCAGAACAGCGTACATTTCTTGAGCTGGTTGTGCTGAGTCAGAGGTAGTTTGAAAGCATGAGAAGATCCGGCATGCCAGTGACCAGAAAGCACTGACACACCGCCATCAGTTATTTTAAGGCTCCCTGCAGTTACAGTGTGAGATATGTTATGCTGCCACTACATCCAAGTATCAAGTGTGTTCTGAGGTAATGCGTTTGTTCTTGTGTATCTGTGTGTCTTTTTTAATTAGGCTATTTGCAAGGCAGACCGAGTCTGATGAGAACTTTGCAGTGCGACATTATCAATGCAATCTGGCTACGTTGTGCATATGCAAACACAACTTGTAGCTATCCATAAATGGCATTCAGTAGTCTGACGCTAACAGTTTGGTTGTGGGCGCATCGGAAGTGTGTTCTTCAACCATCAAGAACAGGGAACTAAAGCATATCAAACTTGCAAGGTCTAGTGAGAGTAGAACGTGACCTAAAGCCAATCCAAAGTAGAATTTTTGAAAAAAAATGTGGCAATGTAACACACCTGGGAAATAATGGTATGTTATAATGAAATAGGGTCATCCCAAATGAAAAATTGTTTGTAATATATATGCTATGCATATTACAGTATATATAATTTACTGTATGTGTGTATATACTGTGTATATATATATATATATATATATATATATATATATATATATATATATATATATATATATATATATATATATATATATGTATATATATATATATATATATATATATATATATATATATATATATATATATATATATATATATATATATATGTATGTGTGTATATAACTGTATATATACTGTGCTGGAATGAAAAAGATTGAAAAATTAAAATATTACTTTTAATAATACTTAAGATCAAGCTCAAGCAGCAAGTTTATATTCATTTTGTTCAAAAGTAAAATATATATATTAATATGCATTAAAACTGAGGAAATTTTTTTAATATACTGTGTGTGTGTATATATATATATATATATATATATATATATATATATATATATATATATATATATATATATATATATATATATATATATATATATATACATATATATATATATATATATATATATTTATATATTCACTTAAATAATTATTAAATCCAAAATGTAATATAGATGTGTTTATTAATAATTACCGGTACATTAACACATTATATTTCATTAACACACACAGTGTGTGTATGTATATATATATATATATATATATATATATATATATATATATATATATATATATATATATATATATATATATATATATATATATATATATATAAATATATATATATATATATATATATATATATATATATATATATATATATATACACACACACTTACATATACAGTATATAAACATATACATATAGACGTATATACACACATTATGTACACATGCAGTATATACTTATATATACTCATATATGTATGAGTATGTATGTATATATACATATATGTGTGTGTGTGTGTGTGTGTGTGTGTGTGTGTGTGTGTATGTATGTATAGATATGTGTGTATAGATATATATCTACTTTTCAAATTTTAAATACATATATTACAGTTTTACTGCTGCTTGAGTATTATTTTTAAAAAGTATTCTATTGTTATTTATTATACTCTTAAAGTTTAATCTTGTTAAAGCAGCTTAAGCATCCTTAACCAATTTTAATGAGATTGAAAGAAAACTGGACTTTTTTTTTTTAATTTTGCACATCAATAATTAGTGAAAAACTGCTAGCAGGAGACAGCTAACAATGCAAACTAATTATTTATTCCGTCTGTAAAGTTCGCTCAAAAAACCCTCCAAAAGTTTCATATACATGCCGTAACCATGTAGAAACAAGCATGCTTAATATATCATGTAATATTCATAGTATTTTGGTCAATTCCGTTTCACAGCGCGCATAACAACAAACGCTACTTACGTCAACAACAACTACCATTAACCATGGGAGACTATGTGAGCGCCAATGACGACTACTTAGGGACAAAAGATGATCCAGAACCTTATCTTTTTGAGACAGAATATTTATGGATGACGGGCTAAAAGTTTTAGAAATTGGGTGCTAAGGTGATCCAGCCTAGTGAAACACTAAACCATCACATATCAGTAGTGCTAAACAAAATACAAACATAACTTCACCTACAATATCCGCTCTCACTGGGATGCACTAGTAGCGTGTGGAATTTCAAAGTTGACCAACTTCTCTGCTTATTGACACAACCTTCTACTATACAGGTGAGAGGCAGGATTTCTAATCTAGCATAGCTCTCGTAGCTAGCATTAGCGTACCTCTTAGTAGTGGCCCGAGCTGCTGTGAAGAAGGCGTTTCACTACGCCAGAAAAGTAGTTACTTTGTGTTAGCCTTTACACTAACAATGTTGCTATATCTTGGTTAATATGCAGGTCACGACATTTAATTAAAGCGGTTTTGGAGGTTTTCTTAAGATAATTAAGTATAATTCTTATTACCTGCATCGTTAACCACACCTGCTAGCAGTTTTTAACAATCTAGAATGCACAGAAAAAGGATTTTTTATTTATTTTGTCTCACATAAGGATTGTGAATGAAGCGCAGAATTCCAAAAATGTGCAGTTTTCCTTTAAAGTAGAATAAGGCTATATAAATATGAAGGGGACTATTCCTCCATTTTCATTACGATTTATGTGAATCTATAAAGGATGGCATTGTTTGTAAATGTAAATTTTTTTATAGTCCTAAGTAAACAACTTTAGCAATCAGGGCTTCAGGTGATGGTTCATGAAAAATAAAATTATTATATAATACTGCTCTGAGGAAATATGTGTCTACCTGTTCTTGATGGGTGGCTCTATCAGAAATGTAGACTGGAAGACTTCTGAATGACAAATATTTTTCAGGAGACCAACTGTATCTCCGTATGTGTCTTATGAAACACTTCTGTCGCTAGTATACAGTGTGCACTGTGTACGTAGATCCTGAGAGCGTACATTTTGACAGTAGTAAGTAGCTATGATGGTGACTACTGAGGATGGTAAGTGTCTTAACATTTTTACCTTTCAGTGTAATTTTGCTATAATTCTCACTGTCAACGCGCTTATGCACTCAAGAGACTGAGAGTAAATGCGCAAATTGAGCCGGTACACTTCCATAGGTATACTGTGTAGACCCTGTACCTAGTACTAAGTGTGAGTACGCAAGTGTGTGAATTGAGCCACGGTCTAAATCTGTATGGTGTGAGCTCTAACCAGAAACATCCCAGTGACAAAGTGAAGTACTGGACATGAACTAAAATAAAACAAAAGTAAAATGAAAACAAAAGTGGTCAAGGTAGTCGTTTCCCTTTGAAAAACCTGACAACTGTATGAGGTAGAGGTTTTGCGGTGTGGAAGCTTAATCTTCCTCAATCTTCCTCTGGGGACTCTCTTCTTCTTCTTCTTCTTCCTCCTCTTCTTCTTCTTCATCCTAGCAATAAAAAAAACAATATATGTTATTCAAGCAATTAGACAGTGGAGTCCAACGGAGGTGACAGTCTAACAAAGACGAAGCAGGACAAGCTAACGAAGCAAGCTAACCATTAGGGCTTATTCAACATATGTTTGGTTGTATTATCAAAAGTAATTTACTCGTTTCTACTTTAATATTATATAACTATCAAAATAGTTTATATAGTGATTTTGAGGGACAATGTTACAGTTTTAAATATACATTGACATTTATAGTAAGGGCCGACGCATACGGAAGCAGGAAACACTAACAAAGCTATCTAACTACGAGGCCACATAAACATGCGTTTGGTTATCTTGTCAAAAGTAATTTAGTAATTTGTACTATATTCTCATATTGTACAAACCCCGTTTCCATATGAGTTGGGAAATTGTGTTAGATGTAAATATAAACGGAATACAATGATTTGCAAATCATTTTCAACCCATATTCAATTGAATGCACTACAAAGACAATATATTTGATGTTCAAACTCATAAACTTTTTTTTTTTTGGCAAATAATAATTAACTTAGAATTTCATGGCTGCAACACGTGCCAAAGTAGTTGGGAAAGGGCATGTTCATCACTGTGTTACATGGCCTTTCCTTTTAACAACACTCAGTAAACGTTTGGGAACTGAGGAGACACATTTTTTAAGCTTCTCAGGTGGAATTCTTTCCCATTCTTGCTTGATGTACAGCTTAAGTTGTTCAACAGTCCGGGGGTCTCAGTTGTGGTATTTTAGGCTTCATAATGCGCCACACATTTTCAATGGGAGACAGGTCTGGACTACAGGCAGGCCAGTCTAGTACCCGCACTCTTTTACTATGAAGCCACGTTGATGTAACACGTGGCTTGGCATTGTCTTGCTGAAATAAGCAGGGGCGTCCATGGTAACGTTGCTTGGATGGCAACATATGTTGCTCCAAAACCTGTATGTACCTTTCAGCATTAATGGCGCCGTCACAGATGTGTAAGTTACCCACGTCTCGGGCACTAATACACCCCCATACCATCACAGATGCTGGCTTTTGAACTTTGCGCCTATAACAATCCGGATGGTTCTTTTCCTCTTTGGTCCGGAAGACACGACATCCACAGTTTCCAAAAACAATTTGAAATGTGGACTCGTCAGACCACAGAACACTTTTCCACTTTGTATCAGTCCATCTTAGATGAGCTCAGGCCCAGCGAAGCCGACGGCGTTTCTGGGTGTTGTTGATAAACGGTTTTCGCCTTGCATAGGAGAGTTTTAACTTGCACTTACAGATGTAGCGACCAACTGTAGTTACTGACAGTGGGTTTCTGAAGTGTTCCTGAGCCCATGTGGTGATATCCTTTACACACTGATGTCGCTTGTTGATGCAGTACAGCCTGAGGGATCGAAGGTCACAGGCTTAGCTGCTTTCGTGCAGTGATTTCTCCAGATTCTCTGAACCCTTTGATGATATTACGGACCGTAGATGGTGAAATCCCTAAATTCCTTGCAATAGCTGGTTGAGAAAGGTTTTTCTTAAACTGGTCAACAATTTGCTCACGCATTTGTTGACAAAGTGGTGACCCTCGCCCCATCCTTGTTTGTGAATGACTGAGCATTTCATGGAATCTACTTTTATACCCAATCATGGCACCCACCTGTTCCCAATTTGCCTGTTCACCTGTGGGATGTTCCAAATAAGTGTTTGATGAGCATTCCTCAACTTTATCAGTATGTATTGCCACCTTTCCCAACTTCTTTGTCACGTGTTGCTGGCATCAAATTCTAAAGTTAATGATTATTTGCAACAAAAAAAAGTGTTTATCAGTTTGAACATCAAATATGTTGTCTTTGTAGCATATTCAACTGAATATGGGTTGAAAATTATTAGCAAATCATTGTATTCCGTTTATATTTACATCTAACACAATTTCCCAACTCATATGGAAACGGGGTTTGTATATATATATATATATATATATATATATATATATACATACATATATACACAATATAACCAAACATATATACTATATATATATATATACACTACCGTTCAAAAGTTTGGGGTCACATTGAAATGTCCTTATTTTTGAAGGAAAAGCACTGTACTTTTCAATGAAGATAACTTTAAACTAGTCTTAACTTTAAAGAAATACACTCTATACATTGCTAATGTGGTAAATGACTATTCTAGCTGCAAATGTCTGGTTTTTGGTGCAATATCTACATAGGTCTATAGAGGCCCATTTCCAGAAACTATCACTCCAGTGTTCTAATGGTACAATGTGTTTGCTCATTGGCTCAGAAGGCTAATTGATGATTAGAAAACCCTTGTGCAATCATGTTCACACATCTGAAAACAGTTTAGCTCGTTACAGAAGCTACAAAACTGACCTTCCTTTGAGCAGATTGAGTTTCTGGAGCATCACATTTGTGGGGTCAATTAAACGCTCAAAATGGCCAGAAAAAGAGAACTTTCATCTGAAACTTGACAGTCTATTCTTGTTCTTAGAAATGAAGGCTATTCCACAAAATTGTTTGGGTGACCCCAAACTTTTGAACGGTAGTATATATATATATATATATATATATATATATATATATATATATATATATATATATATATATATATATATATATATATATATATATATATATATATATATATATATATATATATATATACACACACACACACACACACACACAGTACAGGCCAAAAGTTTGGACACGACACTTTTTCATTCAATGTGTTTTCTTTATTTTCCTGATTATTTACATTGTAGATTGTCAATGAAGGCATCAAAACTATGAATGAACACATGTGGAGTTATTTACTTAACAAAAAAAGGTGAAATGACTGAGAACATGTTTTGTATTCTAGTTTCTTCAAAATAGCCACCCTTTGCTCTGATTACTGCTTTGCACACTCCTGGCATTCTCTCAATGAGCTTCAAGCACACCTGTGAAGTGAAAACCATTTCAGGTGACTACCTATCTCACATATACTGTATATCATAAAACATATGTTTGGTTATATTGTCACAAGTAATTTGCTAATTTGTACTTTATCTAAAAGTATCTACTATTTATCCTACTATAATTTTGTACTCGTCCATCAGTTTTTCCAAGGTGGAATACAATTCTTTTTGGGAATCACGTCATACCAGAGTAAGACCCAAACCGACTCCATCTTGGAGGTTGGAATGAAAAGGGCTTGAGTTGTTGTTCAGACTGGTGTTGTCGGGCTGAGATAAAGCAGCCTATCAGAGTGGGTGTGCTAAATGACATTTTTATGGTTAGCAGCTCTCAGGGCCTCACAGCACCTCCCATCTACTTCAGACCGTGTTCCCACACAGCCACAAATCAGAGGCGAGCGACGCAAACGTGCTCTGTACCAGCAAAAACAGGGAGGTTGGTGGATTCTTGGACAGTGAGGGCATGGCGGGGGTGGGGGTCCTGTGTCATGTTTCGCTCACTCTATACCATTCTACTTCCATTTTCCCTTTGATGAAGGGCGCACACAGAGAGAATGCAAAGCATTACTCACAATTATATGTTGCACGTGCACATGAGTGGAGGAACATGAGGTTTTTACTTCACTGACTTGAAGAAATTGCTTTTTGTTTTTCTGCAAATGGATACAGATAATGGCTTACACATGCATTCAATATATTGTTCATTTGAGTCAACTGGATGGATCAACAAATCATGTGATGATATCAATTGTATATTTCCATTGTTTGCAATTATTACTAAAAAAGTGAATGCTTAAGTTGACATAAGGTGTTCCACTGTATATAATATGATGAGGATTCCAGGATAAAGTTATTGTAGGTGTGTAACATATATCATCATTGGGATGATCCTTACCTTTACAGGTTTTTTCTGGACAACTTGCCGAGGCTGCAAGAGAGCAGAGGGGAAAATGTTATCCTCCACATGCTACGATCCAACATTGAGACAAAAATTAAATGCGTTTTACAGTACACCACTGACAGGTGTGCCTTTGCCATTAAGTTGAATGGGCCAGTCTTGTCTTTTGTTGAGCCCTACAAAGTGTTTAAAATGTAAGTATTGCACTTATTACACAATAGCTTATCACAGTGTCGCATGCTGGCTATTGGCATGAACCCAAGATGCAAAGACGGCAAGTGACAGGCAAGTAAAAGGTCTGGCAGTAGCTCACGGGTGGGCAAAAACAAGGCAAAGCACGGTAAAACACAAAAAGGGCACCACGAATATACCACAGCGAACCAACATGGAAGGCAACATTGGTAGATAAACCCTCCTGATTGGTGATAAAGGACAGGTGAGCCACTTAATCACTAATCAAGAGCAGGTGTTCTTGAGCCGGGGGTAAAAGTGGCTGAGAACATGGACAGACAGGAAGAAGAACAATAAATAAGAGTGCTGGAAAGGAAATAATACCAAAAACACAGGCACATGAAACATAAATCCAACCCGCCATGAGTATTCAAGACATAGCTGTGCGATTGTAATGTGTATCTTATCTGTGATGCTAATCAGTAGCATTCATATGGTATACAAGCATAGAGCTAGAGCATTTTGAAAAATGGAACCTTACTTTCTATCAGGCAAGCTTGTTTTGTTGACATGGAACATTGCAGCATTAACTAAAGGCAGTCCGCTTCCAATAGGCCTGTTTTATTTTTGTGTGTCTTGTCCAGCTTCTCAGGCAAATCATATTGTTGATGTAGATGCCCATATTGGCTGTACACATTTACTTTACAAAAGAGAAGTGTAGGATACTTCTCTTGTTGCCTTATTTGTATTTGACTTTATTAAATGTATTTATATTATCATTTGGTGCAGCCGGGCCGGAGCAGGAGGGGGTAGAAAAAGAAAAATAGGAAGACAGAGGGGGAAATTGGGGGGACAAGAGGGGGATAAGACAGAGAGACAAAAACAACAACAGCAAACACAACAATAACAACAACAACAATAGAGCAACATCAGCAAATAGGTTATGTACAAATATGATGGTAAGGAGAAGCAGTTAGTGAAATAAATAATAATACAAAAATGACAATGAGCATTTTTACACTACAAATGGAGCAGTACAAATACCAATAGAAATAGCACTATGATAATGAATAATACCAATAATTTACTTCTATTATCAACAATACAGTTGTTCAAATGCAACAATACATATATGTAAGGCTGAAACGACGCGTCGACGTAGTCGACGTCATCGGTTACGTAAATACGTAGACGCCGTTTTTGTGCGTCGATGCGTCGCATATTTACGTCACACTACCGTCATGGCGGAGCGCAAAGCAGACTGTGCGAGCGAGGGGGGAAAAAGCACGCCAAAAGTGGTAAAAAGTGTGGGAGTGTTTCAATACACGGCCTAATAATGTTGTTGTATGCACACTGTGTCGAGCGGAAATGGCCTATCATAGCAGCACAACGGCTATGAACGAACATTTGAAAAGAAAACCATCAACTAGTCAATCGTCCGCGTGAGCATACGTTGTCATCATTTAAGGCTGCAGCTAACGATTATTTTTCTATCGATTAATCTATAGATTATTTTTTCGATTAATCGGTTAATCTATAGATTATTTTTTCGATTAATCTATAGATTATTTTTCCTTTTACCGATTATTTTTTTATTCAAAATGAAGATAAAAAAATAAATGTAGGCCCGTTTTTTCAAAAGGCATGGCTTTTATTTACAAAAAAAAAGAAGTATGGCCACTCAGTCAACATTGACAACAACATGACTAAATATTCTGTAACAATGTAAACATTTAAAACTTTTAACATTTAACAAAATTAAAAGTAGCTTATTTGCTTTTTAATGTGCAAATATAAAAGTCAACATCCAGTGCAAATCTTAATATTCTGCAATAGTATAAGCATTTCAAAAGTAAGTTGCTTATTTTGCTTTAAAATGTGCAAAACTAAAGATAAACATCCAATACAAAAAAGTGTAAAACGAAATATTCTGTAACAACAGTGTAAACATTTTAACAAAAGTGAAAGTATTGCTTATTTGCTAAAATGTGCAAAAATAAAGATAAACATCCAATACAAAAAAGTGCCAATCTAAATATTCTGGAGCACTGTAAACATTAAGTATTGCTTTTAAAATGTGCAAAAAAAACATCCAGTCCAACACAGTACACAATAACCAATTCTACTCATTCCAGTGAGTGTCTAACAGTTGTAATGAAGAAAGGTTAGCATGTCTACTTGCTTTGGTTCTTTTCTTGTTTACAATATTCCCAGCAGCTGAAAATAGGCGCTCAGAAGGGGTCGATGTGGCTGGAACTGAGAGCTAATTAGCCTTCACCTCAAGCCAGGATTGCGAGTGAGCTGAGCTACAGTTTAAGTTTCTAGAAGGTCAACGGGCTCATAGTGATGTTACTAGTAGTTGACTGGGAGGTGTTTATTATCATTCAGTCCGCTGCCTGATGCTCACCTGCTAAACACCTATCTGCTCCACGCTGAAGCGCTGACTACATGCGCTCTGAATACGCACTGCTGATTGGCTGATAATGCTTCGTGTGTACCAATCAGATGGTTGTGTGGGTGGGACAATGCTGCGTGTGTACCAATCAGATGGTTGTGTGGGTGGGACAATGCTGCGTGCTGAGACAGAGGCAGACGGAGCAAAGCAGCTTGTTAAGACTTTAGCTTTAGCTTAGAACTCGTTCGGTACACCCCCGTACCGAACCGAAAGCCCCGTACCGAAACGGTTCAATACAAAACACGTACCGTTACACCCCTAGCAGATACAAATGACACATTCATGTTTTTGTGTAATGATGACAACGTATGCTCGCGCGGACGAATGACTAGTTGATGGTTTTCTTTTCAAATGTTCGTTCATAGCCGTTGTGCTGCTATGATAGGCCATTTCCGCTCGACACAGTGTGCATACAACAACATTATTAGGCCGTTTATTGAAATACTCCCACACTTTTGACCACTTTTGGCATACTTTTCCCCCCTCGCTCGCACCGCTCGCATCGTCTTCTTTGATCGTCTGCTTTGCGCTTCGCCATGACGGTAGTGTGACGTCATTATGCGACGCGTCGACGCACAAAAACGGCGTCGACGTATTTACGTAACCGATGACGTCGACTACGTCGACGCGTCGTTTCAGCGTCGACGATGACATCATTACACAAAAACATGAATGTGTCATTTGTATCTGCTAGGGGTGTAACGGTACGTGTTTTGTATTGAACCGTTTCGGTACGGGGCTTTCGGTTCGGTACGGGGGTGTACCGAACGAGTTTCTAAGCTAAAGCTAAAGTCTTAACAAGCTGCTTTGCTCCTTCTGCTTTTGTCTCAGCACGCAGCATTGTCCCACCCACACAACCATCTGATTGGTACACAGAAAGCGCTATCAGTCAATCAGCAGTGCGTATTCAAAACGTTACCAGCCAATCAGCAGTGCGTATTCAGAGCGCATGTAGTCAGCGCTTCAGCGTGGAGCAGATAGGTGTTTAGCAGGTGAGCATCAGGCTGCGGACTCTCCCCAAATGATAATAAACACCTCCCAGTCAACTACTAGTAACATCACTATGAGCCCGTTAACCTTATAGAAACTTAAACTGCAGCTCAGCTCACTCGCAGTCCTGGCTTGAGGTGAAGGGTAATTACCTCCAAGTTCCAGCCACATCGACCCCTTCTGAGCGCCTATTTTCAGCTGCTGGGAATATTGTAAACGAGAAAAGAACCAGAGCATGTAGACATGCTAACCTTTCTTCATTACAACTGTTAGTCACTCACTGGAATGAGTAGAATTGGTTATTGTGTACTGTGTTGGACTGGATGTTTATTTTGCACATTTTAAAAGCAATACTTAATGTTTACAGTGCTCCAGAATATTTAGATTGGCACTTTTTTGTATTGGATGTTTATCTTTATTTTTGCATATTTTAAAGCAAAATAAGCAATACTTTTACTTTTGAAATGCTTATACTATTGCAGAATATTAAGATTTGCACTGGATGTTTACTTTTATATTTGCACATTAAAAAGCAAATAAGCTACTTTTAATTTTGTTAAATGTTAAAAGTTTTAAATGTTTACATTGTTACAAAATATTTTGTCATGTTGTTGTCAATGTTGACTGAGTGGCCATACTTCTTTTTTTTGTAAATAAAAGCCATGCCTTTTTAAAAAACTGGCCTACATTTATTTTTTCATCTTCATTTTAAATAAAAAAATAATCAGTAAAAGGAAAAATAATCTATAGATTAATCGAAAAAAATAATCTATAGATTAACCAATTAATAGAAAAAAATAATCTATAGATTAATCGATAGAAAAATAATCGTTAGCTGCAGCCTTACATATATGTAATGATAACTTGAAATACAAAAGAAAGCAGATAAATGGAGGGGAAGAAAGAGAAGCCAGCTATATTAACCTTGTAGATTGTTATAGTAACAATAGGTTAAGCTTTGTCAGTGTGCCATGTGTTACCCAGTTTACCCTAGGGTAAAAAAATTAATTTATGTTTGATGAAACCTGATTATATGCATGCACCAACCAACTACTTGAGTCAGTGCCGAGTCTGCAATTGGACCTGAAGTCACGTGCAACAAAACATATGGATATCAGTCGGTATTATTTGGCAGTACCGACTGATATTAGTCACTATCTATAAAAGCACTGGATTCAGTACCTATCCCTGGTCAGCTGTGACCAAAATGTAGTTTTTTTGCATCACTGGTGTTACAGTATTTGGACGCAGAGCCTAATAACATCATCCTGTTGTCAAAAATGGAGGTGGAAACAATCTGCTTTGTGGCCGTTTCTCTGATCAAAATTCCTCCTGAGATGTGTGCAACCCTGGTGACCAACTAGAAGAAACGTCTGACTTCTGTGCTTGCCAACAAGGGTTTCTCCAACAAGTACCAAGTCATGTTTTTCTTGATGAATTAAGCGTATTTTCTCCACTATATCTCATGCATTAACAATGTAAATTCATGATCTATTGACCAATAATAAGAGGACATGAACTTTACAGGCTGTATCACAGGGTCAGTCGGATTTGTCCTTAACTTCCGCCTAGTCAGCACCCCCAGTTTTAAGGCAGGAAGCAAAGAGTCAAAGGAAGCAGCTACCCACCACATGGGCATTATTAGCTCCAAGGGGGTTCAAGTGGATGACAAATATAAGATGCAGCTGCCCTTCACACCTCACAGTCATGTAAATTGAACCTGTATGAATGTCTTATTTGGATAGACAGGATTAAGCTCGTTGTATAAAAAGTAAAAATGGAAAATTCCTGGGAAGTAATTCAACATCCAATGATTAACTTGATCATACACAAAACCAATCGTCAACTACACTGAGCTCGGCTTAATAAACGTGGACATGGGTTTCGAGCATGTAAAAAAATATACCTTCAAAGTTCTATAATCATAAGACAAATGGTGAATGACTTAGTTACCTGCCCCTGCAAAGATGTTTTTTTTTACTAATCTTGCTCAAATTTCACCTACGTGTGCTTGTCAGTCCCCTAAAATTGTGCACCAAATTTGTGTCTACCAAGTGTGTACCAATTTATAAGCACCATAAAGTTAAAGTGAGTATTTGGTAGAAAGCAATACTCTCAATCCAACTTAAAGTACCAGTAGAGTGGAGAAACAAGTTGACTTTATATGCTTATATGTGTTTCATTGTATCCATGATTAAACCATATCCAATTATCCATGACATAGTGAATTTGCAAACAGCTAAAATTATGCACAAAGCAAACTATAACCTGCTACCCAAGAATATACAACAATTCTTCTCAAAAAAAGAGGAGAAATATAATCTTAGAGAAAAACGTAATTTAAAACATTTGTATGAACGTACAACACTTAAGACCTTCAGTATATCAGTATGTGGAATGAAATTATGGAATGGATTAAGCAAAGCAATCAAACAATGTACTAATATGATCCACTTCAAGAAACTTTTCAAACTTAAAGTGTTTACAAAGTACAATGAACAAGAACCATGACAAACATTCTCAATTTATTTCATCCATCCATTCATTCATTCTTAAAGTAATCTTACTTATCTCATCATATGACATATGACTTACTTCACCAATTATTATTATTAAATTATTACTATTATTTATTTATTTATTTTTATTGTGATTACTTATGGAGTTTATTGTGAATAAATTGTGAACAGGAAGTGAACAAAAAGTTATAGCAACTGATATGTAAAGAAAAGGGGTAGGATTAAATAAGCTCTGCTTCTTCCTACTCCTTTTCGAACATGTTGAAAAGAGAAACTGGAAATTGTGATGTATCATGTTGTATGCTTGCATGTTCGAAATAAACTCAAACTCAATTGTATTACAATCCACAAAGTATGTGAAAACACTGTTTAAACATGACAAAATGCCACAAAATCAGTCAGCCATTTTGAATATTGCGCTCTGAATACCTCTGGCTATTTTCGGAGATGGACATCACAGTAGTAACGCTTCTGCACTCTGACAATGTTATCAAATCAGTCATACTGGGAATACGCAAAAATTGGAAAGAGAAGTGGCGTTTATCATTCACAATCCTTATGTAAGACAAGGACACATATGCTTGGATTTTTTTTACGCATTCAAAATCGTAAATTAATAGCTAACAATTGATTCAACAGATTGAGGGTCCTCTGTTGCGCTCATTATACCTCTCTAAAAAAATCCAGAAACTGCCAACAATATTCCATTTACATGTCGTGACCTGAAAATTAACCAAATATAAGTTATATTGCTATAAGCGCCAACAAAGACGGACTATTTTAGCGGCTTATTTATAGCAGTGAGCTAATGCTAGTTTACGCTACTGTAGTTGACACACTGAGCTGACGGCTGCTTCTGCTTCATCTAAAACTTGCTAAAAGTAAGTTCTACATTATAATTCATGCAGCTCTCACCTAATAGTAGTAGGCAAATGTGGCCATGGTCTGACAGGCTGGTCGACTTTGACATTCCCCGAGATGGCGAAATAGACCCCACAAGACGCTTCTTGCAGGAACTTTTTTTTAACCCTTTGTGAGGATTGCGATTGAATCTTCATCTAAACGGAATTATGTGAGTGTCCCGTCGGGACGAGAGTGGAAATATTACAGTAAGTGTTTGTTTTATTCTGGTTTGTTATTGTCAGTTTGTATGTTTGTATGTTTACCACCGAGCAATGCTGTGGATGCTAGTGTCACAATAAAACTGCATCCATCACTCGGCTTCTAAAACTTTTTGCTCATCCTCTTTGTGATCGGGGTCAAAAATATAACATTCTGAATCATAATTTTTCCAAAAGTAATAGTTGTTGGCGCTCACAAAGTCTACTTCATAAGCATTGTTGTTGATAGGGAAGGGCTCTTTGGTTCCTAACGCTACGTCATACATCACGTGACTGGCTTCCTCATTATCCCTTAAAATGGCTGTGGAATCTCTGTGAGATTGACACTATTTTGATCATGTCTACTTATTCGCAAACTTTGGAAGTATTTTGGTTTCCTAAATCAGACATATATGATATTAGCTTCAATATAGAGGCAACTTGTTTTTCCACTCTACTGATACTTAAGAGATCAGATTTTGGGGTCTAATAGTAGCGCTACCATGTGGTGTATTTGTTGGAAATATAATAGCACAGGCAACACAGTGGAGGTGATAAGGTTGACCAATGTTCATCATTCCGTGTGCAACAGTTCGGGAGTAGAAGAGTTACTTTACACAAATACATAAAGTTACTTTAACCAACGATATGATAAGCGGTAGAAGATGGATTGGTGGATGGATGTTTTAATCCATCTTTTCCTGCAGGTCTTCAGTTGCACATTCACTGTCAAGTGAGGAATATCCTAAATCCTGTAAATCTTCACAGGAAGTAACATTACAGCTACCTAACAGCTGAGCAGCCCAACAGCTCTGAGAATGCAAAAGAACATGGGGTGTATATCCTGTGCATGTAATCCAGGCCAGCTGCAGGCCACTAAGGCCTGACATCCACCTAAGATCACTTCTAGCAACTGGTGGATTTCTGACCAGCTGCAATGCCAAGAAGCTAAATACAGCTATGCAATCTATGCCAAAACCGGATGGATAGCAGAAGTAAAGTGCAAAAACATGGTGGTTACAAGTCGTATCACCTAGGCCTGGGCTGATATTCGATAAGTCAATTAACCGACAATTATAGTCGGTAAGTTTCCCAGCGTCGATAAATTGCCATGTGCATGCATCAAGAGCATTCACGTTTTTCGTGTGAGTTTGTACATAGCATATAAAAAGTATAAAAAGAAGGGGGTGAATTATCATGTTCACATTATGTGTTTTTGACTCTTTGTGCAGCGGCGCAGGGCGCTGGCCCGCATACTTGCCAACCCTCCCGAATTTTCCGGGAGACTCCCGAATATCAGTGCCTCTCCCGAAAATCTCCCGGGACAACCATTCTCCCGAATTTCTCCCGATTTCCAGCCGGACCTGAGTGAGGACAGTCTGTCGTCACGTCCACTTTTCCTCCATATAAACAGCGTGCCGGCCCAGTCACGTCATAACATCTACGGCTTTTGGAACTCAGTGCGCAACTGCACACACAACAAGAAGGAGACTATTATATATGTCTCCGTTATCCATAGGTTTATCTATAACCCATAAAGTAGGCAGGCACGGAGCTATTGCTCAGTGTATGTTTATTCCAGCCGGCACGTTAATACACTGACACACAACATCCGGATTCCCATCATGCATTGCTTCAAAACTACGGCAAGTAGTAGAGAGGAGTGTTATGTGAAATAAATGAACACTGAAATTCGGAGGTCTCAAGGTTGGCAAGTATGCTGGCCCGTTAGCATCACACAGTGCAACTAGTTAGCATGTAGCAGCTAACATGGACAAAATGATCACAAAACCAAATCCCACCGCACCAATGTGGGAATATTTCAGTTAAAACCTTTTGGAACAAGATGAGCCTATCAACACAGAGAAGCCAGTTTGCCTAATGTGCGCGACTACAATAAACATGCACGCCCACTTGAAACTCAACCACTCGACAGTCCACACTCACTTCATGTTTGGTGAACAAGCCAGGTCAGTGTAAACAAAACAGTGCAAAATGACGTGCACTTACAGGAAGTGTGGTTAAATACATCGCCAAAGACATGCTGCCATTTAATACTGTTATAAAACTAGCATTTTTTTTAAAAAGTGCTGTCATGTTGTCATGTCATGTTGGTGTTCCTCACTCCGAATCTGCCAAACTTAATTTTGTTTTGCATATGATCTGTTAATACATCTGTTTAAACTGTAGTGTTTATATTGTTACTTTGCACTTTTGTTTAAGAAACTTGTAACTAGAGATGTCCGATATTATCGGCCGATAAATGCTTTAAAATGTGATATCGGAAATTATCGGTATCGTTTTTTTTATTATCCGTATCGTTTTTTTAATTTTTTTTAATTTTTTTATTAAATCAACATAAAAAACACAAGATACACTTACAATTAGTGCACCTACCCAAAAAACCTCCCTCCCCCATTCACACTCATTCACACAAAAGGGTTGTTTCTTTCTGTTATTAATATTCTGGTTCCTACATTATATATCAATATATATCAATACAGTCTGCAGGGATACAGTCCGTAAGCACACATGATTGTGCGTGCTGCTGGTCCACTAATAGTACTAACCTTTAACAGTTAATTTTACTCATTTTCATTAATTACTAGTTTCTACGTACTGGGTAACTGTTTTTATATTGTTTTACTTTCTTTTTTATTCAAGAAAATGTTTTTAATTTATTCATCTTATTTTATTTTATAATTTTTTTTTAAAAAGGACCATACCTTCACCATACCTGGTTGTCCAAATTAGGCATAATAATGTGTTAATTCCACGACTGTATATATCGGTATTGGTTGATATCGGTATCGATAATTAAGAGTTGGACAATATCGGAATATCGGATATCGGCAAAAAAGCCATTATCGGACATCCCTAGTTCTAACCTGATTGTCAGTTAAGTAATGTACAACTAGACTTCTGCCTACATGTTCAATATTGAAGTGCAACTTTGTCTTTCAATACTTTATTTAGCTATTTTATCTATTGTTATGGTTGTGTATATGTGAGCCTCCTCCCCACCTTAAGATATTGTATTGCTTTTGGTTGTAATTTGTATTCAAGTGCAACATTTCCAACAGATAAAGCATATTTTATTGTTATTATTTGTTTGTTTTATTTAACTTGGAGATTTAAACATTTTTATTCCAATTGCAATGTTAGAATACACAATAAATACAGGTTTATTGCATTTGAAAGGATATACATGCTATATATTATTATGTTTAATAATTTCATCAATTGTTAATGAGGTCTCATAAAAATAATGGCAATAATATCGTTTATTGGAAATATTTCGTAGACCAATATATCGTCAAGCAAAATTTATTAACGGCCCGGGCCTAGTATCACGTTTACCCTTCTGATTGTGTGCGAGAATGCCTAAAATAATATTTTACAGTCATCATACAAATATGTTCCAGTTTCAGTGACTACTACAGTGGAAGCTTATAACGACAACCCGTTTATGTCAACCAACTCCTCAAGTCCCAGTCCACCATGTTCTTGGTTTTACGAAAAATTGCCTGCTAAAGTCGACTTAGCCATACATGGTTAGGGCAGAAGCTGCTATGTGGCGTCACGTGTATCAAAGGTCTCAGAATATGGCACCATTTGTTTGCACGTGAATTGGTACTCGGTAGTATCGACAGACTTCGGTCGGTATCTATAAAAGTACCAAATTTGATAAGATATGGTTATGATCAGTCGACTGTTTGTTACGATAGTCGATGACTAGTCGACAATCAAAATAGTCGTTAATTGCAGCCCTAGTCAACAATCGTTAAGTTCTGTTGACATCAGCCAGCCAGTCCGAGGGGCGTCAACATGGATGGGTTTTTTGTAATAAACATAACCATTAACCCTTTCAGCACAGAAAGATAGAGGTTCTCTTTCACCAGAGCTAAAAAAAACACCACTGCATTGGAGGCTTTTCAATGTCACCCAGCAGATGGCTTGAGGCGTAACACGAGGGCAGCACAAGAAGCAGTGTCGTCCGTTCTCATGAATGCTGGGTAAGAATAAAACGGGAGTGCGCCTGGGACCCCTTTCTGGGGCTGAAACGCAATCACTCAAGAATGTGAGGTTCCAAGCTATCAGGCTCCTCACCCACACCAAAAGTCCAAACTGATCAAAGCCTTCACTCACAAAAGTACATTGCACAGGCCACCATTCAGAGAGACTCAAGGACACTCGCTTTGCTCCTCCTTTGTTCCTCAAAGTTTTAGCCTCGATTTGACTCCCTCTTAAAATGTACACGCACACACACTTGGTATGACTGTTATATAGCTGCAAGCTGGGTGCGTTGTGTAACAACCTCTTAAACAAAAGTTTTCACTATATCTTCAAGGTCTACATGAAAGAGCTTGTATCAAAATCAAATGGGAAAAACTGCAAAAATATACATATTTATAATAATTTGTAAATCTAGACAATCTGAAAAAAATCGAATGAAGACTAAAAACCTTTCTTATAAATATGTTGCTGCAGCATAGAAAAAAAACTCAATGATTGCCAACAGAGCATATTTTATTATATAGATAAAGAAATATATATTTTGCACCTAAAACAAAAGAGGATTGCAATGATTGCACTGAATTTTTTTCTAAATTAGTTTCTGATAAATTAGTAGAGGTGGGACTCTTTTGGCACCTCCCAATTCGATTCCGATTCATGAGGTGACAATTCGATTTTGAACCAATTCTCGATTCAACACGATTCTCGTAATATATATATTATTTGGTATATAAATTAGAATAATTGTTTTTAAAAACAGGTGACAGGTTACAAAGGAACCTCTTGGCTGCTGACATTAAACCTTTTTTTTCTTAATCTACAAAAATCACATAATGTTAATCACTCTAATAAAAAAAAGAACACCAACTTCAACCCAATCCCAGTTTACAATACTTAGGTCAGAAATGTACAATGCAATTGAGAAGAGATACTGTACAAATACAATACTAAAACAAGGAAAATAAACATTTATAAAAGTAACAATTTAAATAATAATATTATTATTAATAGTTGTTTAATAGTTTAATCCAAAAACTGATTCTTAAAAAAAAATATTTTTTTAAATGTTTTTTTTGAATGAATTTACAATCAAAAAAAAAAATGTTTTGATGTAAATCGATTCTTCTTTTTTAGCACCACTACAAATTATAACTTTTTTGTTAAGAAAAATACACACAGTGACGTGCACAACTACTTTTCAACAAGTAAATGTGTTGGTAACAAATTTTATCAACTATTTTTGTCGTTGTTTATTATTAACTGGATTAACGATGCTCCAATTACCTATACTTTTAAAGGGAAAGGGGTGGTTAAAAAGTCATTTGTAAATCGTTCACATCACTTAAAATACATCACATACATTTTCTCAACCTGTTGATTAATAATGAATGTGTGAATTATCATGTGTATCATTAATATACTGGTATATTTAAACTCCAATGAAAAAATTAAAGCAACAAATCTTCCTTCCCGTTATAAAAACATGAAGTGATGAGCCAAAGACATCTAATTGTAAACAATATTTAGACAAACTGACAACTTTTAGCCTCGTTCCCGCTCTGCTGCCCCTGCAGTGGTTTCATTATCCCTTAGGATAGGTGCTGCTGTTTGCTCTAGTTAACGGTTACTGAGCCCGCTAACCTTTGCACCTTCTTTGAAGCCCACTGGATAATTGGACCGGCTAAGTTCAACCATACCCTCCACAAACACACGTCCGCATGGATGACAAGTCCGTAATGGGGTATGTGCCTCGGATGAACCGTCGTGTAGGTTAGCAGGCTGTTAAAACCTGGAATGTTTGACATTTAAAATGGTTAAAGTTTAACAACAGTGCCTAATAGAGCACTTTGCCTCGGTGAACGTTTTACTTATATGGCAGGTTGGCGTAATACTTTGGAGAAAAAACACAGGTTGCTAGTAAGATAGTCTGGAGTTGTGGATGTCATTATGCAAATGGTTGCTTTAATAGAAATGAACACACACTTTGGTGATAAAATCAACAGCGCCTCTGCTGGTTGCAGTCTGGAGCTCTTGAAACAAAGGTGGGCTGATCGATACAAATATTGACAGTAACGACACCATGTATTGTACCAGTATATGGTCGATACTGTGGTTGGATCGATATTGTTTTGTCAAAAAACATTTTGTTGTTTTTGCTATTGTTACAAACTCTGGCAATAAGTCCCTTGGCACAGGAGGGATTTAAAAAACAAACAAACAAACAAAGGATTTAAATACAAAAGCCAATAGTAGTAAACAATTAAAATAATCAATTGATATGGTTATACTGCCTCTCTGTGTTTTTGTCTGATTATAATTATGATAAAAAAATGTAATCATTCAACAATCTTGAAGATTTGAAGTATCAGTATCAGAATTGGTATGACCAATACTGCCCCTTTAATTACTTGGTATTGAATCGATCCCCAAATTAGTAGTATCGCACAAAACTAATGTAAAGTATTAAAACAACAGAAGAATAATCGTTTATTACATTTTAACAGAAGTGTAGATACTATATATATACCATATATATATATATATATATATGTGTATATATATATATATATATATATATATATATATATATATATATATATATATATATATATATATATATATATATATATATATATATATATGTGTGTGTGTGCGAAGTTGGTAGAGTGGTCGTGCCAGCAATCGGAGGGTTGCTGGTTACTGGGGTTCAATCCCCACCTTCTACCATCCTAGTCACGTCCGTTGTGTCCTTGGGCAAGACACTTCACCCTTGCTCCTGATGGGTGCTGGTTAGCGCCTTTCATGGCAGCTCCCGCCATCAGTGTGAGAATGTGTGTGTGAATGGGTGAATGTGGAAATACTGTCAAAGCGCTTTGAGTACCTTGAAGGTAGAAAAGCGCTATACAAGTATAACCCATTTATCATTATCATTTATTTATATATTTATATATATATATATATATATATATATATATATATATATATATATATATATATATATATATATATATATATATATATATATATATATAACATGCTATAACATGATAGCAATGAGCGACATGGCCTAATAGATTATATATACCGTATTTCCTTGAATAGCCGCAGGGGCGCTAATTAATTTAAAACCTCTTCTCACTCCTGCGGTTACCAAAACCATGCGGAATGAGCAAGCATGCTCTAATTATTTTAAAACCTCTTCTCACTCCGGCGCATACCTTATCATTAAAAACACATTTAATAAAAAAAACGTTATTATGATCTTACCTTTACTTGTAGATGGGTCCATGTGCAGCTGCTTCTGATCAAAGGCAGTCTTTCTCATCTTTCTTCAATTTTAAAAGTCTCTGGAGATATTCCTTTAATTATTACCTCCTGCTTCGATTGAAAGTCCAGTTTAGAAAACGGTTTTATTTTAGATATGTAATCCTCCATGTTAAAAGTGCAAGCAAACAATTGCTGCATGCTTGCTGCTTGTTGTCTTCTTCTGCAGTACCTGTCTCCTGCAGTGCTGGTAGTCGCAAGAAGGATCACTAGCGCCCTCTACCACCTGGAGGCGGGAGTCATTTAATGACTCATATTTGACCCGGCGGAAGTGCCAAGCATGCGCTAATTATTTTGCGAAACGAGTTTGACCCGGCTGTAATTCTAGGCAGGCGAATACTATATTCCCGGCGCCAATTCAAGGAAATACGGTATATATATATATATATTTAAGTTAAGTTAAAGTACCAATGATTGTCACACACACACGAGGTGTGGCGAAATTATTCTCTGCATTTGACCCATCACCCTTGATCACCCCCTGGGAGGTGAGGGGAGCAGTGAGCAGCAGTGGTGCCCGCGCCCGGGAATCATATATATATATATATATATATATATATATATATATATATATATATATATATATATATATGTTAACAATACTACAATACGTGGCCATAAACTGACCCATTTTTCTAGAAATGACTTCATTGAGTCTCAAATTGTATGTATAATTTGTAATGCCATGTTAGCGATGTAGCATTGTAGCTACCTTTTTTTGACTGACAAAGATAAACAAGCTCTGTATAATGCTGTATTCTTGCAGGTATGTACATACAGTAATTATCTAAAATAGGCACACATACATTATAATACCCCGTAGCCTGTATACTGATTACTTTATAGCACTGAAAGGCGTTGAAATATAAAGCTACTTAACAAACCTTTGAGATGCTTTATTTATTTCGAGGCTTGGTTTTGAAGTTTCTTTTTCTTCACTTTCCTATCACTGCAGGTCAGACTCTGTTTCATACATATTTTGGATGCTAAAATCTGGCATTTCTAACCAAAAAGTAGAATAGTAGATAGTTCTCAATCCCTTACAATCTCAAAAACTACAAAAATGGCTGAGAGTTTCAGTCAGTTTGAGAGGCCGGGACATTGAGGGATTCATTTGCGCCTAAAAAGATACACACCATAAAACGGCTTGTTTTTGAGCCAGAAAGGGGTTTGAAAATAATTTATGCACAATTTTGACCAAAGCACCACTATTACAGGAAGTATTTTAAATGTTGATTAAAAATCATAACATGACCGCTTTAAGCCGGTTTTAGTTTTTGGTTTTCTGTCACACAATTTGCAGTTTTTTCGGATTTGCTTTAGTCTGGCGAGAGTCTTTTATTCATTCTGTTGATGTAATTGGTATTAAACCCTTCAAAATGACGCAAGGTGAACAATAACTTTCTCAACCACCCATTGAGCCGATAGAAAAAAATAAATTATTTTACCTGTTGGCAGCAGTGCTGGAAATGTTATACGCTGTAGAATTTTAGAACACGCTGACCTACTGACTCCGCCCACTGTCCCAGCAGCCAGTTCGCTCCTATGTGAGTTATGAGTTGCACCTATCAGGGTTCAACTAAACCCTGCGATTAGGGGGCATTTGCCCAAGGGCCCGTTGTCGAGCAGAAAACTGTCTGTCGTTGTAAGGAATGTGGAAAATTCCTCGCAGACAAGCAGCCTTTTGTTGGGGAGGGGGGTTTTTTTTAGAAGGGATGGGGGCTACCCTGGAAGGAAAAAAGGAGCAGACAAATTGGACTGGCTCCATTTAGGAATATTGCTGTTTGAAGTCAAATCTTTTCTTAGAGTATCACAGAAAAGAAGGGAAAACATACTATAAAAAAATCCAATTAATCCTTTGTTATATCAACGCATAAATATAGCAGTGATTCTTAAACTGTGGTGCGGTATGCAGGCACCATATAGTGGTACACCAAAGAATCACTTGATTAAAGTAGTGTTTTATTTTCCTATGTTCAAACAGTGTTACTGTTCAAACTGTGTGTTATTTGTCAGTGTCCAAAAATAATAAATATACTTATTAAATAAAACCTCCGCCTTATTTTTAATGAATACCTAGGCCTACGATGCTACTGTACTTTAATGATGGTCATAATAGTGGTACTTAGTACAAAAAGTTTGAGAACCACTAGGATATAGGATATAATTATAAGCTTTGATTGTTAACAGGATAAAAAAAAGTCTTCCTACATGAAAAATTAGAATAGAATAGAATAGAAAGTACTTTATTGATCCCTGGGGGAAATTCAGCACCACAGTTCGCTCACAATAGACAATAATAATAATAAATAATATAATATATATTATATATATAATATATAAATAATGTAAATATATTCTACATATAGGCTCCAACGCCCCCCGCGACCCCGAAGGGAATAAGCGGTAGAAAATGGATGGATGGATGGATATATTCTACATTTAAGTGCAGTCAAGGAACATATGCATTATACAGTCTGATGGCTGTCGGTATGAAGGACCTCCTGTGTCGTTCCGTGTTGCATTTTGTGAGTCTGAGCCTTCCACTGAACGTGCTCATTCTCTCCGCAAGGTCCGAGTGTAGAGGGTGGGAGGTGTTGTCCATAATGGCTAGGAGTTTTGCTAGACTTCTCCTCTCTGACACCACCGCCAGAGAGTCTACCTCCACTCCCACCAAGTTACTGGCCTTCTCTACCAACTTGTCCAGTCTGTTTGCGTCCCTCGCTCTCAGCCCGCTGCCCCAGCAGGCCACGGCGTACAAGAAGGCGCGCGCCACCACCGACTCGTAGAACATCTTCAACATCTTTGTACAGACGTTGAAGGATCCTAGCCTCCTGAGGAAGTAGAGGCGGCTCTGTCCCTTCTTGTAGAGTGCCTCAGTGTGTTTTGACCCATTCAGCTTGTTGTTGATGTGTACTCCGAGGTATTTATAATCCTTAACCATGTCCACATCGACCCCCCTGATGGAAACAGGGGTCCCCGGAGTACTCCTCCTCCTTCCCAGGTTCACAACAAGCTCCTTGGTCTTCGTCACTGGAGGTGGTTCTTTCCACACCATGTGACAAAGTCCTCC
The DNA here is from genome assembly GCF_033978785.1 of Entelurus aequoreus. Taxonomy (NCBI): domain Eukaryota; kingdom Metazoa; phylum Chordata; class Actinopteri; order Syngnathiformes; family Syngnathidae; genus Entelurus; species Entelurus aequoreus. The sequence continues at coordinate 31,379,463 of NC_084742.1, read as the reverse complement.
ACCAGTGCCCTGTATTCCTCATCATCACCATCCTCAATACACCCCACTATCGCAGAGTCATCAGAAAACTTCTGAAGGTGGCAGGAGTCTGAGTGATAGTGGAAATCAGTGGTGTAGATGGTGAAGAGGAAGGGGGAGAGGACTGTGCCCTCCGGGGCCCCGGTGTTGCTTACCAGCCTGTCAGACACACAGTCCTGCAGTCGCACGTACTGTGGTCTGTCAGTCAGGTAATCAACAACCCAGGACACCAAGGGGGCCTCCACCTGCATCGTCTCCAACTTCACACCCAGCAGCTCAGGCCGTATGGTATCGAAAGCACTGGAGAAGTCAAAAAACCTGACCCTCACACTGCTCGCAGGCTTGTCTAGGTGGGTGTGGGCTCGGTTCAGCAGGTAGATGATTGCGTCCTCAACTCCCAGTCGGGGCTGGTAGGCGAATTGGAGTGGGTCCAGGTGGGGCTTGACTGTAGGGCGGAGTTGTTCCAGGACCAACCTCTCCATGGTCTTCATGATATGAAAGGTTAGAGCCTGTAGTCCTTCGACGTGCTGTGTCGCATGCACTTGGGGATGGAGACCACGCATGAGGTTTTCCAAAGTGTGGGGACTTTCTGCAGCCTAAGGCTCATGTTGAAGATGTGCTGGAGCACACCACACAGCTGTGGGGCACAGGCTTTGAGCACCCTGGGGCTCACACCGTCAGGACCCGCGGCCTTGCCTGTGTGTAACTTATTTAGCTGTGCATTCACCTGTTCTGCAGACAGACACACTGGTGGGGGGGGGGGGGTGTCTCAGGTGATTGGGGGAGGGGGGTTCATCAAGCTGAGGGTGAGGTGTTAAGTGGGGGGAGGTAGTCATTGGAGTTGGGGAGCTGTGAGGAGGGGAGGTGGGGATGGATTGGTTCGTTGAAGTTGTCAGGGGGCGGCTGGCATGTCTCGGGGGGGGGGAGCTTGTCTGAGCCACTGTGTCAAACCTGTTAAAGAACTGGTTTAGCTCATTTGCCCTCTCTTTGTCTCCGTCCACGCCCCTACCCCCGACGGTTTGAGGCCGGTGATGGTCTGCATACCTCTCCAAACCGCCTTCATGTTGTTGTCCTTCAGCTTCCCTTCCAGCTTCCTCCTGTAGTTTTCCTTGGCCTCCCTGAGTTTGGTCTTCAGCAGCCCCTGAACTCTTTTCACCTCCTCCCTGTTACCAGCATTGAATGCCCTCTTCTTCTCATTCAGTAGGGCTTTGATGTCCTTAGTCACCCATGGCTTGTTGTTTGGGTAGCAGGTGACCGTCCTTGATGGGACATTTGAGTCAACACAGAAGCTGATATAGTCTGTGATGCACTCTGTGAGCCCGTCAATGTCCTCTCCATGAGGCTCCATGAGCACTTGCCAGTCAGTTACCTCAAAACAGCCCTGTAGTGTCTCTTGGACCCCTTCTGACCACCTTCTCACTGTTTTTTTGGTCACAGGCTGTCTTTTGACCAGAGGCACATAACAGGGGTTGTTGAGGTAAACAAGGTTGTGGTCTGACCGGCCCAGCTCTGGTAGTGGTATGGAGCTATACGCATCCTTGATGTTTGCGTACAGCAGGTCCAGGATCTTATTTCCTCTGGTGTGGCAGCTGACATACTGAGTGAAGTTGGGTACTGATTTGTCCATAGTAACATGGTTAAAATCCCCCGAGATGAGGATGAGAGCTTCTGGGTGTTTGGTTTGTAGTCTGGCTATTGAGCTGTGGATGACGTCACTGGCAGCTGCAGCGTTAGCAGAGGGGGGGATGTATACTGCCATCACGATAACATGCGGAATCTCCCTGGGCAAATAATATGGTCTGAGTCCTACAGCTAACATATCTATATTCGGGTCACAGTGGCGCGCTTTTATTGTGATATGACCAGGATGACAATATTTCTTATTAATAAACAAAGCAAGCCCCCCTACTTTCCGCTTGCCGTTGGTTCAGTCTCGGTCAGCGCGCACCGTTTGAAACCCGTTTATAGAGACGTTACTATCCGGAACATCGTCGTGCAGCCACGTCTCAGTAAAACACATTAGGCTACACTCACAATATTATTTCTGACTACCGGCGATATATCGAATATACTCGATATATCGCGGGTTTGTCTCTGTGCGATATAGAAAATGACTACATAGTGATATTCGAGTATACATTCTCACGCAGTTGCTTTTAGCTGCGGGCATTACACTACAGGCTCTTCTTCACTCTCTTTCTTGTCTCTCCTTCTCACAGAGACGTAAAACAAGAGCACCTTCTTACATACGTCACATACTGTCGCGTCATACGCCCTCGCTGAGCAGAGAGGTAGCAGCATGGGTAACATTAGCTGTGATGCTAGTGGAGTGGTGCCAGTGGTAATACGAGAGAAAGAAGGTGCGAATCTGGTAACAAATGAAGGAAGAATAATTAATTCCTAAGAAAAACAGCACAGTGGTTTGGCTTCAAGCGGGAAGATGTCGAACAAGTATGCGGCAAAAGCGTTGTTACATAAAGTAGCATTACTGCTAATTTGTAGCATCATTTGAAAAGTCACCCGCTAGAGAATGAAGAGTGCTTGAAACTCCGCATGTCAACATCTCCGTTCGGTGCCATACCCACAAAATGCCCAAGCAACCATTTCCACATCAACACCATCCATCCATCCATCCATCCATTTTCTACCGCTTATTCCCTTCGGGGTCGCGGGGGGCGCTGGAGCCTATCTCAGCTACAATCGGGCAGAAGGCGGGGTACACCCTGGACAAGTCGCCACCTCATCGCAGTATCAACACCGTATGAAAAAATTAGTCAACAACAGAAGGAGATAACGTCCGCAGTAACCTACCACATAGTAAAGCACATACACTATTTGATTTCCTATTATGCAGCTCATTTTTATTTGACAGTTATTGAAATATCTTGTGTGACATCATGCACAAAAGTGCACTTTATTTGTTTTAAACTATTGTAGTTGAGTTCTGTACAAAAAGTGCACTTTAATTTAGTGTTGTTTTGATATGTCATCTTAGTGACATCATGCACAAAAGTGCACTAATAGCTTGTTTTAAAATGTCTGACAATCTTGCACTTTCTGTTTTGAAATGACATGAATGTTTGTGCCACTGCTTTAATAAATACAGTTTGGGTAAATTGACTTAATTGTGGTTTCCCTCTCTGCATGAAAGTTTAAAATTAGCATATATTAATGCAGTATGAAGAAGAATGTTTTAATGTAGACACATAGAATCATCATCAATCAATGTTTATTTTTTTTATTTTTTTTTTATTTACCATTTTATTTATCATACTGCTGTGATTATATGCATCAAGGCTAAGGCAAAATATTGAGATATATATCGTGTATCGTGACATGGCCGAAAAATATCAAAATATTAATAAAAGGCCATATCGCCCAGCCCTAATTGAAACCCATTCTAGTTCATGTCAACATGCTAAGTAGTTTGAAACGACAACAGCAGCAAAACTACTGTTTAGTTACACAGCATCAAAACCTGCAAAAAGTAACTTCCTGTCCGGTGCAAAGTAAGCTTCAAAATAAAAAAAGACAGTATTAAACTGGATTCTAACACAACAAATTAGGGATGGGCCGCTATACATTACCTCCCTGCTTGGCACTCAGCATCAAGGGTTGGTATTAGGGGTTAAATCACCAAAAATGATTCCCGGGCGCAGCCACCGCTGCTGCCCACCGCTCCCCTCACCTCCCAGGGGGTGATCAAGGATGATGGGTCAAATACAGAGAATAATTTCGCCACACCTAGTGTGTGTGTAACAATCATTGGTACTTTAACTTTAACTTTAACTTTATACAAACTAAAATCTATATTGCAATATATATTGCAGCCTTCTGCAGAATTTCCTATCACAATTATTGTGACCAAAATTATTACAGTTATCATTATTATCGCGGTATTGTTGAATGTGCTCAAAAAGTACTTATACACATTGAAATCTTTTGACCAAGTTATTTTTTAAACCCAATTCAAATAAATAGACACAATGTTAGAAAACCCACTATTTATTCATTTTTTCTTGTGTTTCTTATGCTTCACTGATAGTGATTTAGTCTTAGTGTTTCATCTGTTTTAATGGCTAAAATTGTATTGTTTTAAAATATTGATTTGTACTGTAGCACTTTAAGAGTTATTTAAATAAAAAATGCGTAACAAATTACATCTATTATAATTATGTATTATTTCTGGCGGGCGTTGTGGCGTCCTATTCTGTTTAGCTGACCGCTGAACGCACCGTAAAAACAGCTCCATCTCGTAATCCTCTAAATACAGAACGATCACTCCGTTCCAACAGAGCACAGCCTTCAGGTTCAATGTGCACAATTGAATATCTTAGTTGCTCAGACAGCAATGTTTAGATTGGGGTATGTTGTTTGAAATGGGGAAAGACGTTAATGTCGCTTGTTTTTATGTTAGCATTTAAGCTAGCGAGCTGGCCCCAGTCAGTCCATGAGTTTATCAAAGTGTAGTTGTCAAGCTCAGTTTTTCGATAATTTTAATTTAAAAGGGTGACACTAATCGTCGGTAGTTTTACAACGGTCACCATTATTACCGTTTTATTGTTACATCCCTAATATAGTTTTGTTTTACCACTGAATAATAAAAACGCTGTGCCTGATTGGATCCCCTCTCTCATTAGATAGGTTCCTAACTTGTTTCACCCGCCTAAAGACAAAATAAATATGACTGGATTTCGTCTCTGTCCATATTTGTTTGTATTTGTAGACTAAATTGTTAATTAATTTTGTAATTTTTTAAATCAACATGCATTTATTTTAAATACTTATTGTCTTATTTTAGTCATGGGAAAATAACTGAATAAATAACTACAACGGAAATTAACACTACCTGCACACAGTGGCTTCCTGTTTGATGCATATTAAGCTTCAGAATAAAAGCATGGCAGAATTAACCTGGATTTTACCACAACTGAAAAAAATACACCTATTTATTCTTTTAGGTTGTTAGCTACCAGAATAAAGATTTGTGTATGTGCGAAAGCTTTGTGCCATTTGCAAACAGTGACTAGTTTCGGTTTCGTACATATTGTATGCCAGCAACCGCTTATGTCGATGTCAGTCAGCCAGTTCAAAGGTGTTGACAGAAGCGGGTTCCAGTGTATCATTACAATTTAGTAGCAAAAGTAAATACCGTAATTTCCGGACTATAAGCCGCACCTGACTATAAGCCGCACCAGCTAAATTTAGGGGAAAATACAGATTGCTCCATATATAAGCCGCACCCGACTATAAGCCGCAGGGTTTTGATGTGTAATTACCGTAGTATATAGGGGTTCCTGCTACCACGGAGGGGATTGTCGGGACAGAGATGACTGTTTGGGAACGCAAGGCGTCCCATTTATTAACAATAAATCTTTCAATCATTCAATCAAACTTTCACATCTTTGACATGGCGAACAGCATTCGTGCAGAGTACAAATAATACAACGGTGCAAAGTAATACAAAGTGCTCGCATGTACGTTATCAAAATAACCAGCCTACCGGTATATGAAAAGTCAGTCTTTAATCATTGTGTCATCGTCTTCCTCCTGCGTACTAAAACCACCGAAATCCTCTTCGTCGGTGTCGGAGAAGAACAGGCCGTATATAAGCCGCACCGTTGTATAAGCCGCAGGGACCAGAATGAGGGGAAAAAGTAGCGGCTTATAGTCCGGAAATTACGGTACTAATGAGTTTACATTATCTGGGCTAAATGAATATACTATTATTAATATATGCATGAGTCTGATGGTTCAAACAATGTAAAGGTTTGCTGCTGTGTCTATCGCTGCTCTTGCAAACTTAATGATGCATCCTTCTGCGCTGTTACGTTGCAGAATGGAACGATTAAACTGTTCTAGAGGAAGCAGCAGGAGAAATCGGTAGGAGCTCGAGGGGGGGATTTGGGGGGTTAGTCTGTGGGGAGGTCCTCTGCGAACTCCCAGTCGGAACAAAGGTCTCTAGTGGTTGGAATTCAGCCCTTCACAGCCAAAACTAAAAAAAAAAAGGTGGGGGGTGGAGAATGTAGGGAATGAGGCAAAGGGTCGGACCAACTTATACACACTCCAAAACTCCTTTGTGTGTGTGTGTGTGTTTGAGATCGCTGGACTCCTTCTCTCCCCCTCCCAGAGAAGCACATAAAAATAACTAAAGTGTACTGTACCCCATCCAAGGTACATAAGACCAATGTAAGTCTAACGTAAAACAAAATTATGAGACAGAACTGGACTCATGAGAGATAATCCACCGAGTTAAACCTAAACCCGGTTAGTTTGACTAGTGAGAGTGCTCTGATCCGTACTTCAGGGCAGAACACGCCCTTGGCCCCAGTCCAATCCCAATTTTGGTACAGATGAAATTACCCAATGTATGTGTACCCTAAATGCAACAGGACATAAAACATTTTTGTTGTTTTTTTCTACAATATCCACATTTTAATGCAGCTACCCTTAAATTAAGTTAAGGAGAAAGAATAACATATGTATTTCTTTTTCTTCATTAGACATTGGGAAGCTGCTTATGTTGGACTGGCTGACTGACGTCCACATAGGCGGTTGTCGACATAAATAAAACTACACATTACTTGCGACTTTCGCCACAGACATAGGACAATGGACTCATTTTTGATCAGACAGATGGGTTTTGTTCTCCGTTTGAGCATATAACGGATTGATTTTTCATCGAATTTGGGTATCAAAATTCATGCCGACAAAATCAGTCGACCATGAATGTCGGCTTGAGCAGGTACTTTTTACTTTTTGAAAATTCATGCCCTCAGGATTCAGGGGTTTGTAAATCGAAATTCCTCTGTACTGAAGTACAGAGGAATTTCGATTTACAAACCCCTCATTAAAGGAACTTTTTGTTTTTACAGACCAAATAAAAATTAGCTTTATTTTATAAACCTTGTCTCAGTGTACATACATTCCATCCACCCATTGTGTGCCTTGCAGCCCAGCCATTTTGTGCCCGGCAGCATATTCATTGTGGGTGGGCTGAGCGATCACCGGTGGTCATTCAATCAACAGAGCAGTGCTATCGTTAGCTACTGTGCTAATTGCTACTTTGAGTGATTTTTTAGTTTTGCTAACTCGTTATGAGTCCAAAAAACAATGGAGGAGCAATGTGTGGTTTGAAACATTTAAGAAGTATCCACAGCGTTGTTGACACTGCCTTTCCCACTTCCTACTTCCTTCCTCTGAACACAAAGAAGATTAACCAACAAGGTAAAGTGGATTTTTTATTTATTTATTCCTAATCATTGGAGCAACCTGGCTGTTAAAGTTAGGGAGGTTTTTTTTATTTTTTATTTCAAACTGTAAATGCACCACACGGCTATTGACAGTCTGTGTGCGTATCGGAAGGGTGGCTGAAAATGAGGATGTTGTTTTGGCTTTTTTAATAAGTAGAATGTTGATCATTTTGTTTAATACACAGTACTCGTGCTTCATATTGTGCACAAACCTTTACTAAAATATGGACTTGTGTCGATGCTGGAACCTATTATTCATGTTTACATTGTTTCTTATGAAGAAATTTGCTTCAATATACAAACTTATCTAATTATGAACCCTGTTCAAACACTAATTATGTTTGTAAATCGAGGTTCCACTGTACACAGTATGCTTGTTGGAGTGTATTCACAGTGAGACACAACCAATATGTTTACATTCTTGTAGTCTAATTGTAATTTGTTGTGTAAGATAGTGTCATCTCTCATGAAATTGCACTCAGCACGGTGACTGAATGAACCGTGATAGTTCTGTGAACATCTGCCGTACGTTGTTTTGGTCTTTCAGTTTGCTGTTTGTGCCTCATTTAAAAGTAAAAAAAATCCTGCCAAGCATTGATATAGTGTGCAGCACTGAACAGCCCACTGATGCACACGTTGACATGAAGAGGTACTAGTCTCCAAGCACAAACAGCCCTTGTGTGGCTAAACAGGGCAGTTCATTAACATGGTTACATCACCTGTCCAGCATTGGGTGTCGGTGAATTCCAATCACAAAACGTTTTTTCCAACCACTTTTATCGTCTGACATATATATCTTGTGGAATTGTGGAATAAAGGAGAGAGCTAACTGTATTGAAAAATGGTATGATAAATTCTACTTGAAAACGCCACTTATTTTTTTTCAGATTTTTTAGGGAGGAACATGATTGGACATTGGACTATAACAGGTAGCCGAAGTAGTTGCTCTTTTGGAAAGTTGTAGTTATTACAGTGGAATCACTCTGATAGGTTTACTCACGTTGACATAAGTGGTTGTCAACGCAACCGAAACCAGACATCCCTTGCACATTTACTTGTGATTTTAGCCAGAGACATAAGGAGAATGAGGGATGTAACAATGAACAGTATTAATGATGAACCGTGGCAATACTCGCGACGATTAGTATTACCGCTTTAAATTTAAATGATTGTAAAACTGTGGTTGATGATAACTGCATTTTGATAAACTCACAGACTGACTGGCGCCAGCTCGTTAGCTTTAATGCTAACATGAAAACAAGAGACAATAACGTCTTCCCCCATTAAGAAACAACATACCAACATCTCAGACACATTGTTGCCTGAGAAAAAAAGCTATTCAATTATGCACATTGAACCTAAAAGCTGTGCTTTCTTAGTACAGAGTGATCATAAATCGATATCAATATAAATTGCATTCGATAAAACATTCAATATTTAAACTTTTTTTGGTCAGAAGAAACCAGAAATTATAAAGCGAGATTTGTTGCATGAAGTCACTCGCGCTCTAGGAACCCAGCTAAACAGGAAACAGGAAGTTTCACTGAGGAATGTGAGTGACACGCTAACAGTATCAACTACCAAGTTTGGTTGCGCTGTTTTTCTGTCTCGCTGTGGAATCTCTGCATGGAGTGAAAAGAGAAAACGGTAATAACTAGATATATCAACTCAATAACAAAAACTTGTCTTTAGTTTTGTTGGTTTTAATGCAGATGGTGCGGCAACATCCTGACACTTCCAATGTGACAGTTCAATGAGTTGCTTCCTAAACTACTCTGTGTAGTGTTAAAAAGCTTATACACTATTGCCATCTAGTGTCTCAAAACTGCAACTACCTTTAAATTGACTGCAAATATTTTATCAGAGACCTTCTCAACTGATAAATAGCACGCTTGGTAAGTTGGAAATTGTATTACTGTATTTATTGGCAGGCTTAAGTAAATCATAAAAATATCAATAACTATCGATATTTATCAATATAAAAACATATATCGTAATAAAGTTTTCAGCCATATCTCCCAGCCCTAAGTGATCTTTCTATACTCAGAGGATATCAGGGTTTACACAGGTCATTAAAATGAATTGAACTGAGGCCTTAAATTGCATTAAAAAGCATTAAATGTGGTGTTCAGAGGCACTGAAAAAATAATGTGGTGAAATCATACATTCCATTATCAAATAAATTGCAAGTCAGCGATTAAAAGCACAAACAATAAATAGGCAGAAACTATAAATACTAAAGATACATTTTATTTTTAACGCATTTAAATAAATCTAGTAACACTTTAGTATGGGGAACATATTCTAGGTAACAAAGACTTAATTTAGAGTTATTTGGACACTAGGGGAACATATAGGGGTTAGGGTTAGGGTTACTAATAAGCAATAATTCTAAGGTTATTGAGGGAAGACTCTTAGTTAATGGATTACTGGTTGTATAATAAGGCCATGCAGAATAAGGCATTAATAAGTATCTAATAATGACTAATTAAGAGCCAATATGTTACTAATTTGCATGTTAATAAGTAACTAATTAATGGTGAATATGTTCCCCATACTAAAGTGTTACCATAAATCTTAAAGTGCTACAGTACAGACCAATATTTTAAACAATAAAAGCTTAGCCATTAAAACAGATACAATCACTAGAATTAAACCACGATCAGAGAAGCATAGGAAACACAAAACATGCTAAATAGTGTTTTCTAACAGTGCGTCTAGTTTACTGGGTTTTTTTAAATAATAACTTGGTCACAAGGTTTCCGAGTGTGTGTAAGTATTTTTGAGCATATTTTTGAGCATGTTTATAAGCGGTAGAAAATGGATGGATGGATGGGTTTAACAATATCTAAATAATAATGATATCTGTGATTATTTTAGTCACAATAACCATGATACGAAATGTTCATATCGTTACATCCCTAATTGGAACATTGTGTACCAAGCACTTCGGAAGATTTCCCCTCCTCTCACACACGCTTGCACCAAAGTGCTTCCTCTCCCATTCAGCCGGTCCTTTCCGCAGAGTTGCATGTGGTCACTATTAGTCTCACAGTAGCCTCCATTGAGGGTTTGTGTTGGTCACAGAAAAAGGGGAGATGGGTACGAGTGTGTGTGAGCGTGTCCTGGGTGTGAGTAACTTCAGATGGGACTGCGGAGAATCGAGCACAAAGAGGCAGCTGTGTGTGGAAGGAAGTGGTACGTAGAGAGGATGGAGCGGCGAGGAGAAAGCAGACAAATATTGTACATAACGGCGCATTTCCTACTTGGCATGCCTTGTTAGAGGCCTGTCCTCACGCAGAATACACTCGGCTGTAGGATATGGTGCACGGAAGAGAAATTGCCTGACTCATTTCCCATGTCCAAGGGTGCGCCAAGACACAATCATCCTCTAACTTTCACCACATGGTTATTACTTTTAGGAAACGCAACAATAAAGCAACACACCAGCGACCGAGACTCACAGTTTTTACAATACAATGACATATTTGTATTGGTAAAACCTCTCAAGCCCTAAATACAGTAGAACCGCGCTTATTTATCGGGCTGCATTTGCTCACCCGTATTTTCGCTCTGCTTTAAATTGTAAATAATTATTATCTTTTTTAAAGGTAACTTAAACAGAGTGGTTTGAGAGCGCTCTCTGCAGGGGAAAAGTGTACTTCAGCCAATAAATCCAGCAGAGGGCGCTGTATCACAAATCAATTCACTCAACAATTTCCAGGAGGAAGATGCTTTGACGAGACGTGATGTTGAGTAACTGCATGTTTTGTCAGTACAATATTGTATTTTATATGCCTTTAATTGTTTCTTAATGCCAAAAACTTTATGTAAAATGTGTTAGATTTTTTTAAGCATATTCATCGTATTTGTGGCCTGAATTAAAAAGTTAAAGTTAAAGTACCAATGATTGTCACAGACACTAGGTGTGGTGAAATGATTCTCTGCATTTGACCCATCACCCTTGATCACCCCCTGGGAGGTGAGGGGAGCAGTGAGCAGCAGTGGTGGCCGCTAAGCATCAGATTACAAAATGAACAAAAATATCAATACTACAGTTACTACTTTGAGGCTGTTTACTCAATGTAAAGTGATTTTTACAAATAAAATATATTATTATTATTATTATTGGCCACTAGATGAGACCCAGCAAATCAGAGCTCTTCAGTATCATGGCCACTGATTGGCTCAGCGTCAGGCAGCATTACTATATTGGATAAAATAATTGTAAAAGTGACTAAAGGGTGTTATTTCATGTCTACAGGGCTCTCTTTATTTTAAAAGACGTAATTTGAAGACTGGGAACAAGTTTTTATTTTTATGCTGTAGCTATAACAATATTAGATTTTAAAAAAAAATTCACAACAGTTAGGCTGGGAACACATTAACAGTGATAAAATGATTACAGTGTTTGGTGGGTAGATTTTGAAATGAAATGCATTGTACCGTATTTTGTATATTATATGTTGATGTATATTTTAACTGTGGGTCCCTTTCCATAAGCTGTGCGCTTCTAGGAATTACGTTTTTGCAGAATGGACTCTGATATTACCAAAAGAAACAGTAATGTAATACAAAATTATGTCTGTCAATAAATAAATACATAAATAAAGTGTTTCCCAAAGGACTGCAATCTGAGGAAGTGTTGACGGTATGACATCATAATGTAATTTTCATAACATCTCATTTGCATATCTGACCATGTATGTGGGATTTTAACTGAAGATTTGGGAAACAAAAAGTGAATAATTAGTTTCAAGAATAGTGTTTTTATTTTTATTTTTTTTACAGAAGGGTCCATTATTTTTTTTCACCATTCTTCTTTATTAGTCTTGGAATCTAATACTGACGTATAGCAGGGATATATATTATTATATCTGTATTATTGTGTTATGGTGTGGTATGGTTCTAATGGTTGATTTTTATATTTGTATGTCCCTTAAGTCTGGTGCTTACGGATTGATGGAATCTAGCACTGTGCAAAATCCGTCATTTTTACTGCACTGTATTGAACTGTATGCGCATTAATATGAACGGCCCCTATCAAAAAAACCATAATCATAGCACATTTTTTGCCACAGCTTTTAGTAGATGCTGTTCAGGTGAGGGACACTTAAAGACATTATGGCAAAAACTTAATTTATTGGCTTAAATGTATATCAACAGGTTGAGCTGAAGTTGAGCTAGAGATTGTAACATTGGCAATAAATAATTAAATAAATAATAATAATATATTACTTATTTTTAACATTTGTATAACTGAGACCCTTCCGGCTCCCTGGAACCAAAATTGAGGGGAGCTCTAAAGGTTTAAAAATATATACGTACATAGTGTAAGGGTTTTGAAAATGAAAAATATCAAAATGGCCGATTTGATTTTTCAGTTTGCAGCTCTCATTGGTAAAAGTTTGGACATTCCTGGCTAAGTCAACTTTTATTCAATAAAATTAACAAAATATCATATTACTTTATGATAAAACTTGCTTTATAGAGTCATCTTCAGTTTGCTTCTCCTTATTTGCCAAGTCCCATGACTCATTTTTAGACAGCAATCCGCCTACGACTAATCTGGACATCAGTGCCAACACATTTGTGCCTTGCACCACAATCTGCATTCATGTTCATGCATGATTCAACTCATGAGAATTCATGAGACAAAGGCTACATTTTTGTTTTGCCTTTGTGTTTAAGACTATAGTATTGTAAGGCCACACAATATGTGAATGTATACTGCATATTGCTGTTAAACAAAAGAACCTTCTACATCTAATGTCCTATGTCCTAAGTTCTTATTATTTCATATATTTGTCAACAAGTCTCAGATGTTTAACAACAATGTATGAACATGTGTTGTTGAAAATCTAGGTTTGATGCTGGAATTTAGAATTATTTTCAGAGCTTTTAAAATAAGCCCTCTTGGGAAATCGTCAATGTTTTCACTGATAGTTAATAAAGCACATAATAATAATAATAATAATGGGTTGGATTTTATATCGCGCTTTTCAATTATTAGATACTCAAAGCACTCAGAGTAGTGGGAACCCATCATTCATTCACACCTGGTGGTGGTAAGCTATATTTGTAGCCACAGCTGCCCTGGGGTAGACTGACGGAAGCGAGGATGCCAGTTTGCGCCTACGGCCCCTTCGACCACCATTCATCATTCATTTACCAGTGTGAGCGGCACCGGAGGCAAGGGTGAAGTACGCAATACCGCCCCAAAAACGTGAATGGGTGTCAATGGCTGTGTCTCTCCTTGTCCAGAAACAGGGTATACTAGGATTATTATTGATGACTGTCACTTTACTGAATGTTCATTATTCTCCCGTAGTAGTAGCAGTAGCATGCGTGCGTGTCTGCCACATGCTACACGCTACAGTCAAATTGCTGGGATTCTAAAGCAATCTTGTACCGTTACATAAAACGTATCGGTAACGGCATTATAACGTACATTATAACGTACATAAAAGTAATTAATCAAATTACATGTTATTACGCGTTACATAATAACACATATAGTTTTGTTGTTATGTAATGCCGTTTTTACGAACACTGCTCATGTCTATAATTGTTTTCCCTTTTTGACATCATGAAAACCCCACATGTCCCAACTGTCTTTTCTCAAAAGTGAGGCAGATATTTTGTTTTCTATGGAGACATATTGCTGTTATCATTAAAAAGTAAATTTTGCATAATTGGGGACCTTTATCATATCTGAGAGTCAAAACTGTTGGCTGCCAAAATAAAAGTGTCAGTGCATGTGCATGTCGGCAGGGTGGTTGAAAATGAGGATAGTGGTTGTTGTTTTGACTTTGTTATTAAATAGAAGTTGATCCATCACCCCCTTGTTATGTTTGTTTGATATAGAGTACTGTGTAGCACTCTATTGTGCTCAAAGTGTACAAACGTTTGCTAAAATATGGACTTTTGTAGAGGATAAAACAATTATTTATATTTAAATTGTTTCTTTTGGAGAAATTTGCTTCAATATACAAACTTTTCAATTAAACACCCTGTTCAAGAACCAATTAACTTTGTAAATCCACAGTGTTTTGAAAAATTGAGTGCATCAAATATGCTAAATCCTCCTGCTTATCATAAATTAATAATTAATGTCTAGACCATTACTTTACAAACAAGAAACAAAACAATAATAATTTTTTTCCAGTGATACTCTAAAATAAAATATGAAAAACAACTAATAGTTACACAAATTCAACGATTTTAACTTCAGTACTGCAAAGAGCATTTAAAGTGTGATTAGAAGACTGCAGCCAGAGAGACCATATCGTCATTAAAGGGCCGACAGGTTTGAATGGCGGTCCGTGTGTAGTTGATATGGAGGCCAGTGTGTGGGCGTCGAAGCGTAGGTGTGTGTACCTGAGAAATGCGGGCCCCGGCTGACAGAACCACAAAGAAAACACTGCGGCAAACTTCAACTAGTTTTTATCAGTTCAGTCCAAGGGTTCAGTGGTGGTGGCCTTGCAGCTGGGTTGAGGAACTGATTTGGTGCGGATGTCTCGCTAACAAAAGCCCCTTTTTAATTTAAGGAAATATGTATATTTGTCTATGCATTAATGTAATTTGTGGCGTATGAGGTGAGTCAACCCCTTGCCACTCCTAGGCCTGGACCAAAAACAAAGTTTTCTGTATGTGATATTGTCCCACACATTATTGCTAAAAAACTATGTTATTGTCAGCATTGAAGACCAAATTAATCTGTAATCATAATATATAATAATGCAAGTAACTCATTTAAACGCAATAAACTGTTCTAATTAGTATCTTTAACCATTGCAAATGGCAGGTCAATAACTTTTACCTATCCCAAACAAGTAAACAAACAATACAAATAAAATGGACTCTGAATCTCAATAAATATTAAACATTTTTAAAATGCAGTTTTTTTCCGCAGTTGGAAAAAATGGGTCCAGTGTTTTTTTCTTGATGTTCTTATCAATTAACAACAAATTCTGCACGCTCGCTCGTTTGATGAATTTCTCTTGCTCATTTTGTTTGAAGCCGAAATATCCCCACATTTGGCTTTGCCATCATATCTATTCCTACTCATTTTGTTACCCTGCAGTGCTTCTCACTAGCGAGTAGTGACTCGGAAGCTCACTTGATGCATCTTATGTGCTGAAGCTAGTAAGCTAGCGGTCCTGCCTCCGAAACTGAGACAAAGATTGTGAACAAGGGGGTTCACATGTTCTGCTATTGAATAAATAAGCTCAGGTGCTGATAGCGATGCACAGAGTGAACTCTCTTGCACCATAACCCTATTACGTTGACCATTGTCAAGTAAGTGTCTTACATACTGACCACAGCTGTATATTTTCATCATTTTTTTCAGATGTGCATATTTCCCACATATTCGGTTAGCCAAAAATCTATTAGCCACACAGTGCTACCAAAACAACAATGTGACTTACACCTATTACATGTTTGACTGACTTTTGACCACTCATTCCACAGTTTTGGAATAAAGTCTCATGATTTTTATGCTTGCCATTTGCTGTGAGTGGAACATTTACAGATTACGAACATAGGGCTCAAAAGGGTATGTGATTTCGCAATGCATTGTGGGACAGTTGTAGCCATTTTTGCCGACCAAAGCTTTTGTTTACATGGCTGTACTGTACCCGCAGTATAGTGTGCGAGAGCAGCAAACTCATACAAAAATTTTTTTAAATCAAGGGACCGTACCGAGACAAACTCTTCCCTTTTCCAAAGGCTTGCTACCTCAAAAAATAGGTTAAATTGGTTCAATTGATCCATATGAGCACATCTAATGGACAAGAGATTTGAGTAAGCTGCCGTCACTGTCAAAGCCAAACTTGTCTATATTTCGTCAATGGAGTCAGTTTTTATACCGCTGAAGAATTTCAGAATGCAAATTCTGTTAAGGCTCATTGTCCTCCATTCAAATTGCACATATTCTACGGCTTTCATCTCTTATGTGTTGGAGATGGAGTGAGGCTGCCCAGCTTCATTTCATAAGCAAGTTTCCCAGAAAAAAAACAAGCCCATTACTAGTCTTAAAAACTTTGATCACTGCGCTACTTCTCCGAAAATAATACTCATTTATTTTCGTGCTTACCCATGACTAGAAGTTAACAGACGACATGCT
The DNA here is from genome assembly GCF_033978785.1 of Entelurus aequoreus. Lineage (NCBI taxonomy): Eukaryota > Metazoa > Chordata > Actinopteri > Syngnathiformes > Syngnathidae > Entelurus > Entelurus aequoreus. Next base: position 31,363,062 of record NC_084742.1, on the reverse strand, counting down.
TTTTTCCCAAAATATTGTACGTTGTTTGGAGCCCGCAGCTAGGATAGGATAGGATAGACTTTTAGTCATCCCACAAATCAACTTACAAGTCTGAAAATGCCGTTAACACATGATGGCGTTAAAAGTCATGTTTGATCGTCTCACGGCTGCTATGCAGGCTGTTCGTCGTCTCCTAATTAGCACACTAACCCGAGTTCTTTGACTTTGCCTTCACGCTGGAAATGTAAAAAAATCTCACATTATGCAGTTTTTTTTTTTTTTCCTGAAGCGATCATGACAACGATTGCGGCGGTTTACGATGCATGGCACGTTCGTGCCATGTTTTGAAATTGGAGAACAAAATTTTAGCACAGATTCTTGCATTCAGTCATGTAAATAAGCTACTCAGAGACCCGCAAGACCCACAGGGCATTGGGTTTAAGATGTCACACTTTCCAGCCCTATTGTAATATAAAGCTGCCACTTTGAGCCCCACAAAACCTACAGACCAGAGCAGCGAGGACAACGTATACATTTGTGTGTGGACTTGAGTGAACATGCAAACAGTCCATCCCCGCACACCCTTCCTGGTGGCACCTCCGGCTCCATTTCCTAGCGCTATCAATCATGTCTGTCACATGGCTGCTGATAAACACTGAGGCCTTCAAGCTGTCACAAGCATTATTTCAGTTTTCCTGTGCTCAGAGTAGGAGAGTAAACATTTTCTTTAACTGATAACATTAAGGGGAGGGGGTGGGGGATCTTCTTAGACAAATTCACACTGCCGGGTAAACTAGAAAAGCACACAGACCAAAGCCAGGCCTATCTCTCAATAGCAAGGAATCTTAAAAAAAAAAAAAAAACTGAATCAAGACGGTGATCCGGACACCCCCAAAATCATATCACTTGTTACTTATCCCTTTTATGACATTTCCTGAAGATTAAATTAAAATCTGCCTATTATTTTCTGAGTTATACTGCTATTTACTAAATAGACAGACATACAAACCTCAGCAAATAGATAAACTCTTGGTGGAGGTAACTAATCAAAGGATGAATTAAATTGAGATGTCCTTGTGTATTTGTTCCTATGTCGCTTCCTGCAGAGGGGTTAGAAATACACGACGTGAACCTTCTTGTCAGTCATCCACTCGCTTAGTATCTGTGGGTGGAGGCGGGGCCAGACTGCTGGCATACAGAGTAGAAGTGGGGCGGTTTACAAAAAAAAGAAACCGCGTGTGTTGTTCGGATCATGGTTTTTCTTTTTTCTTTGTGGTACTAATCAGTTTGGATGGGTCTAGTGGACATGTCCCCCTCAGATTCAATGAGATACCGATATGTCTCCATACTTACCCTAGGGGAGACATATCGGTCACAAACATCACCGGTAAAAAGAGGACCAATGTTTTGTTATTTTTAGACTAATATAAATGACAGTGTACGCAGAGTACGGTGTCCGCATGCTATGCCAGTGTCGCATTCAAGGTCTACACGAATATCGGAATTTTACTAAGGGTCTCAAAGAGGAACTGCTAACTGCCGTAGGAGAATGCATGCCGACAACAGAAATGACATTTCAAAACTTTGAACAAGTTAAATTCCTTGAAATAATTGATGACTTACCCATTTCCTGGGTCGCCCCCTTGGTCTTTTCTCCCCGGTTGCTTCAGCTTTCTGTAAACACAAAGACGGAGAACACTTTATAAGGAACACCATAAGATGCGGTAAAAGTGGTAAAGAATGTGTCACATCCGCGCACATTCAAATGTGTTTTCTATGTCGACGCAAATGTCTAAGATTTCTGGAGGTTATTGCGAATTAAAGCATTTTAACAATTTGCAATATAATTTTTCCACATTTATCAATGGATTCAACTCATTACAACATCAAAACGTTCAGCTCATTCCACAAAATTCACATATTTTCCATCATTCCACATTTTCTGCGACAACATTCTATTAAAAATGAATGAGGTTTTTTCAGGCTATGTTCACACTGCAGAATATGATGTCCAAATCTTGAATGTACAGTAAGGTTTTACAACAAAAAAATCCGCTAGCTTGACGATTGTAGATGAAAACTAAAACTAAGATACACGTTACAATCAAACAAGTGGTGTGTAATGAGTACGAGTACAATACTTACAGTTTAGACACTTTGTAGGTCTCAACAAAAGAAAAGACTGGCACATTCAATGAATGGCAAAAACTACAACCTGACTAAGACAACACGCTATACACTACTGCCATCTAATGTCTTTGAATTGCAACTGCATGCAAAATCTACTATATAATACAATCAAATGAGACTCAGTTTCACAATTATCATATTCCTCAACCAATTAAAAACATTCCATTATGAACGTATTGATATGACATTTGGTTTCCTAACAGTTCCCAAATATTCTCACTTTCCCCCAAATTCGACATTTTTCATAAAATGTCCCTCGATCATAAGAACTTCTAATAAAGTACTCTCTTTTCTGCTCTGCCCCCCTCTCCTGCGTGGAGAGGTTATCAGGTGGCCACAGATCATTTCCCACAGAGGAGGCGCTAGATGTTCCTGGAACTGAGAAAGTTAACGCGAAGGAGATCCTCTAAACACTGTACATTATTATATTACTTCATAAAACTACTGTATTTGTGTGCAGTACATTCTATTCCATTTCTTCTATAAAAAGTGTTTTTTTCTTTTTAAAACTCATGTTAAATGTTAACATTGTGGTATTTTGAGGGAGCTATAAAATAATTTAAATCAAAATTTAAATTAATTTCATTTAACATAAGAGTGTTTTGAATGGAACCAATTGAGCTTGTAAGTTGAGGTACTACTGTCGTAAAAAATACCTTATGATTATTTTATCAATACATTTCAAACAATTGTGTTGTGTTATTAAAATAATAATAATGTGTAATGTCAGCCTGGGCAATTATTGTGTGGGTTAAAATAATAATTTCCTATTTAAATAATTACTAGAAAAAATGACGAACCCTGCAAAGCTATTTAAAAACTAAGTAGTATTTTCTGTGTTAGTGACTTATCTAATCATTCATCACAATACGGGCAGACTCATCTGCTTGGGACGCTGCATTTTTAATGGGGACATTTGATGTGGGAAAGACAACACGGTATTCAATTAATCATCAGTGTGTACTGTGTATTATATGGCTGAGCAGAAAAACAATGTGAGCGAATATCGAAATTTACCCGGCAACACATTTATGGGTGCCTGGAACAGATTAAATGTACTTCCATTATTTCCCATGGGAAAAGTTGCTTTGGTTTTCTTACAATATCGAGCTTACCTGATCTTTTGAATACAGAAAGACCACTGTATTGCATTTGAAGTCATAAACATTTGAATAACCTCCTATTTAGTTACATAAATATAAGCAATATATTGGACTGTCAATCAAAAATATGACAAGATGCAGATGTTTGTGTCATTCAAGTGTCGGAACTCCTCACCTTCTGCGCTGCCTTTGAAGGGCCCTTGTTCTTACTTCCTTTGGGACGTCCCCTTGGGCGCTTGGGGACGGGCTCTCCACTGGGCTCCTGAAGGGAAGGGGAGGGCATGGCATGGGTGTGGAGAACAGAAAACAAAACGTTGGTATGTCGCCTCTATTTCTCACTATATGCCCATAAACATACACAGGGCAATCCCGCTTTTCAAGTATGTGCCCAAGCACATACTATCATTCTGCGCTTTTCAAAACAAAGCCTGCTCCAATAAGAACCACATGCATTGCAAACATGCAGAGCCTGCAGCCAAGCTGAATCCTGTGGAATCTGTGCAAAACGCTGGGCGGGAAAGCGACCCAGCAGTGAATCACATCTCTTTCAAACACATGTAACCACTTTCACGTCACGCTGTCTGGGACTCCACTCATGGAAGTTGGCCATTAAATGTCCCAGACTGGAAATATGCATAACTCTTTTTACATACATAAACATGGAGCCTGGTTGACGATACTGCAACTGTTGTCCTACTGAACTAGGCTACTAAACAGTTTGGCAATGCTATTTATCAGTGGTTCTCAAACCACCTCAGAAAAAACGTGGCTCTCCAAGCACCACCATAATGACCAACATTAAAATACAGTAGGCCTAAGTATTCATTAAATACAAGGCAGAGGTTTTATTTAACAAGTATATTTAACATTTTGACCACTGTAACAATACACACAGTTTGAACAGTAACACTGTGTTAGAATATAGGAAATTAAAACACTGTACTTTAATCAAGTGATTATTTGGCGTACCACTACATGGAGCCTGCGTACCACTGGTGGTACACGTACCAGTTTGAGAAGCTTGCTGTATATAATGAAACTAAAAATATTAACATTATAAACCACACAGAAAAAAATATATGTATATATCGATCCTATTAGATTGTGATTAGGCTGATACTGCTCCTACCACTGATATCAATATTTATATCCATCCGCCCATGACTCACATAGACTGGGTTGTCCAAAGCTTTTCCAAACAAAAAAAAAAGTAGAGAAAAATTAAAGGACGTGTGCGGCCACTTTGATATATGTTTTGCATCAAAAAGCTAAAACCAATGCAATGTACAGTAAGTACATTTTTTACAAAGTTATCTGACCAAAACATCCTAATTTGGTGTTGTAGGTGACCATGGCCCCTGGCTAATTTGGGGCCCAAAACAGACTTTTTAATTTGAGGTCCACATTACAAAAAAAACAAATTGTGTATTAACTTCAAACGATCTTTATACTTTTTTTATTCAAACTTGAATTGAATTTGATGCATGTTTTGAACGAAAACAAATTCATGAGAAACGAAATTTTCATAATTTTTTTTGTGTTTGCAAAATAAATGTAACGTAGGTGAAACATAAATTTCCAACCTTTCCTGAGACAACTCCAACAAGACCAGCACTAAGCAGCACACCACAATGGAACATTTAAGGGGAAATTTGCCGTTATATTCTTAACAGTGACAAAGCAGCGACAGGCTAAAAAAACAAAGCAAAAAAAACATCCATCCCATCTATTTTCTACCGCTTGTCCCTTTTGGGTCGCGGGGGTGTTGGAGCCTATCTCAGCTGCATTCGGGCGGGAGGCGGGTAACACATTTTTGCAAATTTTACTAACACATCCCCAGCCGGAATTCCATCCCAGGCATACTTTGTAGTTGTGACTTGTGCAGCCCTTTGAGACACTTGTGATTAAGGGCTATATAAATAAACTTTGATTGATTGATTGATTGACTTTTTACCAGCCAGTAAAAGTTCATATAAAGTGCCATGTCATTCATTACTTTTTCCAATTTAATTTCAAAACATTTTCCATAAAAATGTTTTTAGTGCAAAATAACAGGTTTAACATTAGTAAAACCTACATGTGCATAAGATTCCAGCCCATCTTCAGCTATGTTTTGATCCCAGTACACCTGTTTAACAGTACTGCCACTGTGCGCCACCAGAGACAATACTGTACACATCCATCCATTATTCAATTTTCTACCGCTTGTCCCTTTTGGGGTTGCGGGGGGTGCTGGAGACACATATCGGGAGATATTTGCCATTACATTATTTTCAATGACGGAGCAGGAAGGGGTTAGGAATATGTTTGCGGTAAAATGTCATGTGACGCGCCCTGTTATTCATGAATTATCTTTTTAAATGTGTTTATTCCTGTGCACAATTAGGTTACAAAGTTTGATATCTAAAAACAAGATCTGATAGCTCAATTACAGCTCATTATTATTACCTAGTCTCAGTGGTGTGTCGTTAGGGCCAGCAAGGCCTTCTCTGCTAGCCTAAAATAACCAAGAAATCATGATCATAATTAAAGATAAAATTATTTTTTAATTTACTTTCCCTAAATATCAAAAATTATTAATATTCTTTTCCATGTCATATTTTTAGTTTTAGTTTGTATCCAATCAGAATTCAGCTAGCTTATGTTGCCATGCTGTACCAAATCTGCCAGACGCCTTCAGAATCAACAATACTGGCGTCCGTGCACTGTAAGTGAACATACAGTTGATAGACAGTTGCGATAGTCAATCAGATCATGAGTTGTTGTCAGTAGGGCCTTCTAGATGGCCTCACGTTGAACATGACATTTAGGCGTCTTGTGATTGGATACTCATCGGGACCGTTAGCGGATGAATTTGAAAACACATACAGGTGAGAGACAGTTACGATAGCCAATCAGATCGCAAGTTGTTGACAGTAGCTGTTCTGTTACAACTAAAAGTTGTAAACTCTTGTTTTTAAAGTGTGTCATGCTTGTCATTTAATTAACATTGTTACATGTGTATTTGTCGCCATCATGTGGTCAGGGCAGTTAATATATCTTTGAGAAGTGTGTACCGTATTTTTCGGACTATAAGTCGCAGTTTTTTTCATAGCTTGGCCGGGGGTGCGACTTATACTCAGGAGCGACTTATGTGTGAAATTATTAACACACTACCGTAAAATATCAATTAATATTATTTAGCTCATTCACGTAAGAGACTAGACGTATAAGATTACATCAGATTTAGCGATTAGGAGTGACAGATTGTTTGATAAACGTATAGCATGTTCTATATGTTATAGTTATTTGAATGACTCTTACCATAATATGTTACGTTAACATACCAGGCAGGTTCTCAGTTGGTTATTTATGCGTCATATAACGTACACTTATTCAGCCTGTTGTTCACTATTCTTTATTTATTTTAAATTGCCTTTCAAATGTCTATTCTTGGTGTTGGGTTTTATCAAATAAATTCCCCCAAAAAATGCGACTTATACTCCAGTGCGACTTATATGTTTTTTTCCTTCCTTATTATGCATTTTCGGCCGGTGCGACTTATACTCCGAAAAATACGGTACTTTGAATCCAACTTTATTGATCGGAAGTTGCATAAACCAAGCAGAAAAAATCACGGTATATGTTGTAATTGCTGATGCCTTTTAATTGATTTTTAAATGCGCCAGAAAATAACCCGTTTTGTATACTGTTGATATGATTCAATGCACAGTAGGGTGTAAATGTGTTCCTGTATAGTATTTCTCCAGCAATGATCATAAATGATGGTATTTTAAGAGGTAATCATTGAAGTCGGAGATCACTGAAAGCCTAGGTGGGAAACGCACGGCCCGCCACTGCCTATTCTGTGTTATATGTGTTTTATGTTGCACGATCGTACAAAGAAAAATTCCTAGTTTGTGAACCCGTTCTCAAACAATGGCAATACAACTATTCTGATTCTGATATCTAATGATGTATCTTATTAGTTTTATTTTTCAGATGTGTCAAGGGCCACAAAAAAACGAGCTGTGGCCCAGAAATGGCGCCCGGGCTGCACTTTGGTAACTTCTGTCATAGGGGAAAGGATCACGTTCAGTCCATGTAATGTAAAGATAGATTAGTGAAATTGGTCAATAAAGAATCTTACCTAATTTCATAATACAGTTTACAACTTTCTCTGACAATAAAAGTCGATGTTCTGGTGACAAAGTTGATGTACAAACTAACCTTCTTGATCTTCCTGGGTCTCCCCGGCCTCCGCTTCTGGGGCTCCGCGGCCCCTGCGGGGTCCTGGGAGCTCTCGCCGGCCTCGTCCCCGCGTCCACTCATGGTTCCCGCTACTGAGGCTCCTCGCTTGTAATCCACCCACACACTAAAGTGTTTCTAATGTCTGTTTTGACAAGGTTTTCTTATCCACTAGTGCGGGATGGGGGGTCCGAGTTTTTTTACAAGCACGCCTTGTGGAGCAGCGAGAGGTCACGGCGGAGAAGCCGAGGACAGCGAGAGCTTGGAGTCCGCGACGCCGGAGGAGAGCGACTCAACTCGGCTACAACGTACCGCGCGGCGCAGGGCGACACAGCTCGGAAGCGTGGGCATAACCACTAGCATCCACCGTCCACTCTGAAAAAGCAGAGCGAGGTGGGAGTGAACGGGTCGAATCAACAGTCGACAACATCGATACCAAAGACAGTGTCGATACGAGCGTGATAAGATCGATATTTTTTTTAAATGTACATTTTGTATCATATTGTTACCTGGGCTATGGGATACATTGTTGTTATACAGACTAATTACTAAAATCAGTGGATTACCACAATAAAGTTTTCATCCAAAAAAATTTAATTGAACAAAATAAAGTCATATTATGGGGGGGCATAAGAATACAGGAAAACAGGTGAACATAATCTTTTAAATAATGTAATCTTACTTGAAGTTTGCAAAAATGATTCTACAAAAACCGTTACTTGAAATTTATTAGAATAAATTAATATTATTATGAGGAAGAAACATGACATTTTAGGGGAAAAAAACACAATTAAAGAAATTCACAAAACAATGTAATGTAATTATTTTTCAAGTATTTCTTTTTTTTTTTTATGTATAATATGTCAATTTGATGTATTATTCATGCCATGAAAAAAGTCGTATTAAATATGAAGAAATGAATTTTGGTTTTTTTAATATTATTGTGAGGAAAAAACATATTTTATGAAAAAAAAATAAAAAAATAGGAAAAAAACACAATTGAAGAAATTCACAAAACAATGTAATGTAAATATGTTTCAAGTATGTATTTTTTTCTAATGTATAGTATATCACTTTGATATATTATTCATGCCATGAAAAAAGTCATTAAATATGAAGAAATTAATATTATTTTTGTAATATTATTGTGAGGAAAAAACATATTTTATGAAAAAAAAAATAGGAAAAAAAACCAATTAAAGAAATTCACAAAACAATGTAATGTAAATATTTTTCAGGTATTTCTTTTTTTAAATGTATAATATATCACTTTTATATATTATTCATGCCATGAAAAAAGTCATATTAAATATGAAGACATTTATATTATTATTTTAATATTATAGTGAGGAAAAATATGCTATTTGATGAGGGGCAAAAGACACAATATTAAGAGAATAAAATGTGAATATATTTTTTAAAAGCTTGTAATTTTACTTAATATTGCTTGGATTTATATTACGTCATGTCCGGCTCATTAAATGGGTGTGGTGGTCAAGCTAACTCTGTTCACAATAGTTACGGCGCTACTTAGCCTTTCCCGAAGAAAAATGCCTTCTGCTTGCGTTGTTTTCGGCTATAACAGCCGTTCACATCGTGAAAAGGATAAATGTCTCTTCAGAGTTTCTCGAGAGGTAATCAAGAAGAGCGGAAGAGTGCAAGATTTTATGAAAGGCGACGAGAAAAGTGGCACACACTCCACTCCAAGGGAGAAGAGTCAAAGAACGCACAAGTTTGTAGTGATCACTTCGTTAAAGGCTTGTTTGATATATTTTTAACATATTTCACCTGTTTAGTATTTCCCATTGAAGTAATATATTGTTTGTATTTTAACTTTTAAGAAACAGAAACCACAGAGTCAGGGTCAATAATTCAAGTGTACATTGTCAGGAAAGGTACTTCTACTTCTTCCCTCTTGTTTATTTTATACACAAATGTGAACATATGACAATATGGCAAAAATCAAATATGGTGATGATTCAGTAATAGTTAGTTTTTCTTTTCTGCTCTGCCCCCCTCTCCTTCTTGGAGGGGGGGGCACAGATTCGGTGACCACAGATGATGCGGTAGCTGTCCAAAGTCGGGACCAATGTTCCCTCTAAGGTGCGCGCCTGTGCAATTGCGCACTGCTCAAGCGTCCTCTGCGCACGGCAAATCTATGCCACGCATAAAATCAAATAAAAAAATAAGCGCATAACAATTTTCGACACGACACGGACACGACAGAGAAAAGAGTTTTTGTCATCATAGTTCAAATATTGTAACGTCTGTCGAGACGCTTTGAGGACATGAATTCCATCCATCACTATACTGAGCAAAACTCGTTATTGTCGGCCAGAAACACATCACCAAAACATTAGCAAAAAAATTATATCTAGCAAAACTGGTCATTTTCTGCAGTACAAACCAGACCAAAAGCAACTTTGTTATATCAACAGCAGCCGCTCGCTCTTTCTCACTTGCGCCAACACATGCACATATGGCACTTAGCCAGTGATGCGTTTACAGCCACACAAAAAGTCGGACAACTCCAACACCACACATAAAGTGTCATTCCAGGTCGTTACACTATGATTTACCAATCAAATATGTGCTTATTCTAGTGTCATTTATTAGGAATCTTAATTTATAAATATTAATCATGAAATGCTGTTAGTATATTAAATAAATACTAATAAAAATATATTTTTTACAAACAGGAAGTTGCAAGAATGTACACATGATCCCCTGTTTACATCTCATTGTGCAACATGTGAATGTTTTAATGGGAACTAAATGCAATGTCTGAAAGGGGTACAAATTATTTCCAAAGCAGGACCTCCACATCTGCGGTCCCCTCCAAGGTTTCTCATTGTCATCCCATTGGGTTGAGTTTTTTCTTGCCCTGATGTGATGTCGTTGTGGCTTGTGCAACCCTTTGAGACACTCATGATTTAGGGCTATATAAGTAAACATTGATTGATTGATTGAGTTTGTTAATTGGATATGTCAGCAGTCGGGTGCTTGTCGTCGTTGTTTGTTTACATCAGAGGTCGGGAACCTTTTTGGCTGAGAGAGCCATGAAAGCCAAATATTTTAAAATGTATTTCCGTGAGAGCCATATAATATTTTTTAAGACTAAATGTAACTAAATGCGTGCATTTTTTAGTAAGACCTACATTTTTGGAGTATAATTATTTTTAATAACATTGTTATTCTGAAGCTAACCAATAATAAATAAATTACTTCTTACCATTAATGCGACTTCTTGAACAGGTGCGGTAGAAAACCGATGGATGGATATAAATGCATGAGAATGTTTTATATTTTGACACTGTGATTACCAGCGTAATTAGGTAGGTAGGTAGGTCTTAATTGTTATTGCACAAGTACAACAAAATGTTGTTTTCAGCACAAACCCATACAAGATTAGACAAACAAACAGTGTTTAGGGTCACAGAACAGCTATGGGAAAAAAAACTCCAGAGCAAAGCACATATACGTATCACAAAATACAACTCGAGACTTGCAACAGAGGGGAGGGAGTGGGGGCTATGGTGGCAGGCTGCAGCTCTTCGGGCACTGCCCAGCCGTCCATCACCCCTAAGGGATTCGCGTCAAGGGAGTTGGATGAATTATTCACTACATATCGTGTTAAGCAATGTCAGCTAAGATTTATCTGAGAGCCAGATGCAGTCATCAAAAGAGCCACATCTGGCTCGAGAGCCATAGGTTCCGTACCCCTGGTTTACATGGATGCGTCCTCGCAAGTCATATGAATTATTAAATGGAACTTTACCCAAGCAAATACTATGCATATTTAGTCCTGATCTCAGTTTTAACCCAGCCACACACAAAGAAGTTGAAGACCTCCATGCTTTTTCAAGTTTTCATCTGTTTTGTGGTGAAGAATGTTGTCTGGAACACAAGACAGTTTGATATGTCTGGGTACTCCCCTGACGGATTATCCTTGATATCTCTTGACAAACCTTTTTTTTTTAATAAAGTACAGGGATCTATTTTTTGCTCATATCTGCTTTTTGCAGGAAGATCTAGGCCCTTTGCGTTCTCTGAGAGTTTACTCCCTGCTTGCTGCACAACAGCCATCTTGGCTTGGTTGACCACCAAGGTTTTTCACTTCTGGGAAGAAGTCACATGACAGAATACAAGCAACAGGCAAAAATATTTTGCCATAAACATGGCCTTAAGCTACAACTTAATGTATTGTTATTATAATTTATATATTACAATGATATGTTAATCATGCCATGACAAAAAAATAATTGTCATCAGAAAGTAGTTATTTGTTAGAATATTGTAATATCGCTATGAGAAAAAAAACTCCTACCTCATTCAGTTTGCTTTTTTTTGCCCCTCACTTACCCCTTCAAAAAAAGAAAAGGAATACAATATTTTTATTTTGGCTGCATTGTTTTTATCTTTTATGTAATAATAGAGAATAATGTTATTGTTTTGTTGCAAACGTTAAATTGCCTCACATTGTTGTGTATATTCGTCACAAATAAGTTTGTCGATACAAATATTAGTTCTGTGTTTGTTTTTTGATGGGGGTGTAATCACGGTCAACAAATTAAATGCAAAAGTCACAAAATCGTTCAGGGATCTGAATAATTTCAGATAAAAATATATTGATATCGGCAAAACTGGCTATGTATTTACTTAATATCGGATGGATTACAACATGTTAGCAGTATCGGCCACCTCTACAGTGGGTATGAAAAAAAAGAGGGGGAAAGACAGAATGAAAGAAATCACCTCTCCAGTGAGTGGACACACACACACACACACGCACACACACACACACACACGCACACACACGCACACACACACGCACACGCACACACGCACACACACACACACGCACACACGCACACACACACACACACACACACACACACACACACACGCACAAACAGGCAAAAGGAGGAGGGAGTTCTGAACTGGTTCCAGAAAAAACACAGGAGACGGAACCCTGGCAGCAGGCCAGACGTGACAGACCGCATTTATGAATTAAATTCACATTTTCACACGTTTCAATGGAATTCACTGCTACCATTGAGAGGAAAGTTCCTTCTCAATGGTGGGTTGATGCTAGCGACTATCATATCTATATATAACTTGCCAAATATAGATATGTTATTACTTGAGATGTGTGATCGTAGAGGACCAAAATGTATCCCGCGAGACATCCTCAAATAATGTACAGTGTGTACAATGGCTAATAATAAAATATTTTTGGACATTGTGTGTACTGTACATATTTTTTTCTTGTGTTTTCATATTACATTTCTGACATTAAACCTTTCATCTGTGCGCAAATCTCAAATGGTGACTAACATTCTAAAAAATTTTTATAAATGCGTGCATTTTGATTGTTGCTGTGGTAGAATTCAGGTAATATTACCATGCTTTTATTTTGAAGCTTATTTTGCACTGCGTAGGAAGAAGTCCCTACGTGCACGATTCAATAGTTTAATAAAAATGTGTGTTTGTTTCTTGCGTAGACAAAGCAAAAAGAGCAACGTGTAACGATATATCAACTCTTTTTTGCTCAAACGGTACAATTGTCCTCTGGTGTGGCTCAGAGCGACTTCCTGATCCTGTCTACTGCACTAAGCCTTCTGGGTAATGTAGTACATAAACATTTACTTCCTAGTCTACGTGTATTCATAGATTCCTTTTGACATGTATTTATCCAGGGTAAGGTAACAAAGAGCCGATTTAATTTGCAATGCTGACCTAGCAAAGAGACAGCGATTACATGTTAGAGATGTTGAAGTGTGATGATAATCTCTCATCGTCTTTCACTAACTAAAACAAATAATTCACTGCTATAGGTCGTTCTCGACAGCTCACTAACATGTTTAACATGTGGGGGTAAATGTGTTGGAACATTAATGAATGTTTAAGATGGACAAACATTTTTCAAGCGTAAAATAAACACTGAAAATGTCTGCAACTTGTGGACGACAGTGCAGACTGCGGTCAATCAGGAAGCCTTTGCTGATGTTTCTTACTGTAATTATAATCATTCTAAACAGTATAGTCATTTGACAATGAACTCTGACTATGTGCTTAACCAGCAGGCACAAGACATTGATACAACGTTGATTATATTCCCCTAGAGGGGGGGGGGTTACCCACATATGCGGTCCTCTCCAAGGTTTCTCATAGTCATTCACATTGACGTCCCACTGGGGTGAGTTTTCCTTGCCCGTATGTGGGCTCTGTACCGCGGATGTCGTTGTGGCTTGTACAGCCCTTTGAGACACTTGTGATTTAGGGCTATATAAATAAACATTGATTGATTGATTGATTGATTATACGTACATGTTCTTTAAAACTGACTTTTGAAACAACGTTGCAAAATAGTTGTTTTTGTAAATTGAGACAACGTTCATGTCCAACGTTGGATTCACGTTGTTGGTTAGGAAATGACCAACATTCAGAGGTCAAATCAACGTCACAACCTGACATTGAATAAACGTTGTCAAAAAGCATGTTGCTTCAACGTTGTATTCGTGTTGTAGATTATTGGTTGGGAATTGACCAAAATTCAATGGTCATATTAACATCAGAACCCAACATTGATTAAACGTTGTCAAAAAGCATGTTGTTTCAACGTCAGGACCTAATTCAACAACTTCTCGACGTTGTTGTAATGTCTTGTGCCTGCTGGGTTGTGTCTACTTTAAAGTCTGTGTGGTCTAAAATGAGTAAAACATCAATCGAAGTATTTGTTTTCCAATTGTTGTTGAAATCCTGTGCTTTTTGAAGTGACAAGGAGCACTTCATTATCTCGGACGTGATAAAGTGTGATTTTGGGGACATCTGCTTGACGCAAAGGTGAATCCCACTTTGAAGCTCTGTGAGATGGATGACACAAGAACAACACAAACAAAGTAAAGTGCGTTACGCGGACGAACTTTCCCACGATCCCGCACTCTCGGTCTAAAGGTGCTTTCCCTGCCTCCGCAGGTTAAAGTTAAACGCCATCAAGATGTTTCCTACTGGAGCGTCTCGCGTCCACGCAGACAATGTCTCCACTGAGAGCACATGGTTAATTTGTAGCGAGCGTTCACTTCATTCATAAAAAACAGCCCCCACCCCAATGAAGGGGTTTCTGCGCAAGCTCCGCCCCTACAGACTGAGTGGCGTCAGCGTCAAACCCACACGATCAATGGCAGCTCCGTTACCTTCAGGGTGGTTTGCGGCACAAGTCTGACCCCTTGTTGCAGCGTCGTTAAACCAGAACCCCAACGTGTTATTGCGCTTTTTGCAGCCTTTGTGTCAGGAATGCACGGGAGTGAAACAGGCTGCTCCCGTGACCTTTAACCTTTTTTTTTTTTTTTTTACCTGGAATGCTGCCTGAGCTCAATAGATACATCCAAAACAGTGTGAGTGATGTGACGCTCACCAAGACTCTCGTACGCCAACATCCAATGAATGTGTGTGAATGGAGCCATGATAAAAATAAAAAAATAAAAAATTTAAACACTAAAAATACAACAACAACAGTCAGAAGATTGCAATAATTATTTTAATATAATTGTATCAAAATAAAGTAATATTATTATGAGGGGGAAAACATGCTATTTTGTAAAGAAATATGAGCAAAATTACAACTACGAAATCACAAAAAAATGTACGGTAGGTATTTTCAAATATTTTTGTAATCATAACATATTAAGGGTTCAGATAAAAATCACTTCACATTTGAATCGTGATTTGTATTTATTACAATTCTAACTCGATTGATGGTTTTCAAAAATCTTTAAGAAAATTAAAAATGAACAAAAAATTATATTATAAGGACATAAATATTACAACAACTAAGGATTCAATTCGATTAGAGAATCCATTTTTGATTCAGCACGATTCTCAAAATATATTTTTTTAGGCCATCTCAGCGCTTAGAGCAGGGGTCCCCAAACTTTTTGACTCGGGGGCCGCATTAGGTTAAAACAATTTGGCCGGGGGCCGGGCTGTATATATATATATATATATATGTATATATATATATACATATATATATATATATATATATATATATATATATATATATATATATATATATATATATATATAAATATATTTAAATATATATAGATGTATATTCCTCGCGCACTAATTGACTGAAAGAGCGCGATAATGTCACGTTATCGATGGGAAAATGCATTTTTAGACAATATGATTTGCCTGAGCGGCTACAAGCTGTAGAAAATGGATTAGAAAGGACAGATTGAAATATGACTTATCATATCTTTGTGGAAAATATTGGACACACTGTGTTGTCAAGCTTATGAGATGTGATGCAAGTGTAAGCCACTGTGACACTATTGTTCATTTCTAAATTTTGTATTTTTTTTTTTTAAATTAATGTTTTTAATGATAATATTAAGATTAAAGTACCAATGATTGTCACACACACACTAGATGTGGTAAAATTTGTCCTCTGCATTTGTCCCATCCCCTTGGGGAGCAGTGGGCAGCAGTCAATGAGGGTTTTTTAATCACTGCTTTTTTGAAATTGTTACTAATATTGATGCTGTTGTCGATAATGTTCATTTTTGTTTCACTACATTTGGATTGTTCCGTGTCATGTTTGTGTGTCCTCAATTGCTCTCAATTGCTCTGTTTAGTGTTGTTCTTAATGTTGCTGGGACGGGTTTGGTTTTGGAATTGGATTGCATTATTGTGGTATTGTTGTGTATTGTTTTGTTGATTGATTAATAAATTCATAGAAAAAAAAAAAAAGAAAAAAAAAAGAAAGGACAGATTTTAGAAAATAAAAAAAATTAATAAAAACATTTTATTTTATTATTTTTTTAAACTTGGGACTTCCCGCGGGCCGGATTTTGGACGCGGGCTGTAGTTTGGGGACCCCTAGCTTTTTAGAGAGTCAGCAGTCCAGGAGAACTTTTTTAACCTGTTTTGAAGAGGTTTTATTATCATTTATAAACCAAATAATATCAGTTTAATCGAAAATCGATTCTAAATATCCATATGAATACCCCATCGGACCCTCAGTGCGTGGCGCTCCAAACCATAATTGATAGCTGTGGTCTTACACAAATAATACATGAACCCACGCATCGCAACGGTAATACAATAGATCTAGTGCTTGTCAGGGGTGTCACCACCTCCAAAGTTATGATACTTCCATATACTAAAGTAATGTCCGATCATTACCTTATAAAATTTGAAGTTTTGACTCTTTGTCAACAAGCTAATAATAATAATAACTGCTATAGCGGCCGCAACATTAATGCTGCCACAACGATGACTCTTGCTGACCTACTGCCTTCGGTAATAGCACCATTCCCAAATTATGTCGGCTCCATTGATAAACTCACTAACAACTTTGACGATGCCTTGCGCGAAATTATTGATAGTATAGCACCGCTAAAGCAAAAAAGGGCCCCTAAAAGGCGCACCCCATGGTTTACAGAAGAAATTAGAGCTCATAAATTATCATGTAGAAAACTGGAACGCAAATGGCGCGCGATTAAACTTGAGGTTTGCCATCAAGCATGGAGTGATAGTTTAATAACTTATAAACGCATGCTTACCTTAGCTAAAGCTAAATACTACTCAAATCTCATCCGCCTCAACAAAAACGATCCTAAATTTCTGTTTAGTACAGTAGCATCGCTAACCCAACAAGGGACTCCTCCCAGTAGCTCCACCCACTCGGCAGATGATTTTATGAATTTCTTTAATAAGAAAATTGAACTCATTAGAAAGGAGATTAAAGACAACGCATCCCATCTACAACTGGGCTCTATTAACACAAATACGACTGTATATACGACGGACAATGCCCTCCAAAATAGTCTCTCTATTTTTGATGAAATAACATTAGAGGAATTATTACAGCGTGTAAGTGGGATAAAACAAACAACATGTTTACTTGACCCACTTCCTGGGAAACTTATCAAGGAACTGTTTGTATTATTAGGTCCATCAGTGTTAAATATTATAAACTTATCACTTTCCTCCGGCACTGTTCCCCTAGCATTCAAAAAAGCGGTTATTCATCCTCTGCTCAAAAGACCTAACCTCGATCCTGACCTCATGGTAAACTACCGACCGGTCTCCCACCTTCCGTTTATTTCCAAAATTCTCGAAAAAACTGTCGCACAGCAGCTAAATGAACACTTAGTGACTAACAATCTCTGTGAACCTTTTCAATCCGGTTTCAGGGCAAATCACTCTACGGAGACAGCCCTCGCAAAAATGACTAATGATCTATTGCTAACGATGGATTCTGATGCGTCATCTATGTTGCTGCTTCTTGATCTTAGCGCCGCTTTCGATACCGTCGATCATAATATTTTATTAGAGCGTATCAAAACACGTATTGGTATGTCAGACTTAGCCTTGTCTTGGTTTAACTCTTATCTTACTGACAGGATGCAGTGTGTCTCCCATAACAATGTGACCTCGGACTATGTCAAGGTAACGTGCGGTGTTCCCCAGGGTTCGGTTCTTGGCCCTGCACTCTTTAGTATTTACATGCTGCCGCTGGGTGACATCATACGCAAGTACGGTGTTAGCTTTCACTGTTATGCTGATGACACTCAACTCTACATGCCCCTAAAGCTGACCAACACGCCGGACTGTAGTCAGCTGGAGGCGTGTCTTAATGAAATTAAACAATGGATGTCCGCTAACTTTTTGCAACTCAACGCTAAGAAAACGGAGATGCTGATTATCGGTCCTGCTAGACACCAACATCTATTTAATAATACCACCTTAACATTTGACAACCAAAAAATTAAACAAGGAGACTCGGTAAAGAATCTGGGTATTATCTTCGACCCAACTCTTTCGTTTGAGTCACACATTAAGAGTGTTACTAAAACGGCCTTCTTTCATCTCCGTAATATCGCTAAAATTCGTTCCATCTTGTCCACTAGCGACGCTGAGATCATTATTCATGCGTTCGTTACGTCTCGTCTCGATTACTGTAACGTTTTATTTTCGGGCCTCCCTATGTCTAGCATTAAAAGATTACAGATGGTACAAAATGCGGCTGCTAGACTTTTGACAAAAACAAGAAAGTTTGATCATATTACGCCTATACTGGCTCACTTGCACTGGCTTCCTGTGCACTTAAGATGCGACTTTAAGGTTTTACTACTTACGTATAAAATATTACACGGTTTAGCTCCAGCCTATCTCGCCGATTGTATTGTACCATATGTCCCGACAAGAAATCTGCGTTCAAAGAACTCCGGCTTATTAGTGATTCCCAGAGCCAAAAAAAAGTCTGCGGGCTATAGAGCGTTTTCTATTCGGGCTCCAGTACTCTGGAATGCCCTCCCGGTAACAGTTAGAGATGCTACCTCAGTAGAAGCATTTAAGTCCCATCTTAAAACTCATTTGTATAATCTAGCCTTTAAATAGACCCCCCCTTTTTAGACCAGTTGATCTGCCGTTTCTTTTCTTCTCTCCTCTTCTCCCCTGTCCCTTGCGAGGGGGAGTTGCATAGGTCCGGTGGCCATGGATGAAGTGCTGGCTGTCCAGAGTCGGGACCCCGGGTGGACCACTAGCCTGTGCATCGGTTGGGGACATCTCTGCGCTGCTGACCCGTCTCCGCTCGGGATGGTTTCCTGTTGGCCCCGCTGTGGACTGGACTCCCGCTGATGTGTTGGATCCACTGTGGACTGGACTTTCACAATGTTATGTCAGACCCACTCGACATCCGTTGCTTTCGGTCTCCCCTAGAGGGGGGGGGGTTACCCACATATGCGGTCCTCTCCAAGGTTTCTCATAGTCATTCACCGACGTCCCACTGGGGTGAGTTTTTCCTTGCCCGTATGTGGGCTCTGTACCGAGGATGTCGTTGTGGCTTGTACAGCCCTTTGAGACACTTGTGATTTAGGGCTATATAAATAAACATTGATTGATTGATTGATTGATAAATCAAATAGTCACGTTAAGCACTGGAATCAATTTGAAATGTTTATCCCTATAATAAATTATTCTGATGTATTATTCATACCTTAAGAATAAAGTCAGTGGATTACAATAATAACGTTTTCATCAGAAACTAGTCATTTTATCAGAATAAAGCAGTAGAGCAGAGAGAGTATGGCCAACATGGTTTCAAAGTTGGCCTCAAAATGGCACTTTGTAGTCATGTGAGAGGCTTTTGACCAATCAGAGAGCGTATGGACAGAGGATCTCCTAAATCATTGCGCAATTTTGAGGCCAGTTTTGAAACCGGGTTGGCCATACTCTCTGTGTGCACGGCTCTGTCACAAGTGGTACGCATGTACTGTATATGGAGTATGCTTGTTCATGATGTTTGTGCATTGTGTGTGTAACCCATATTTAAAATATCCATTGAAAACATGCATACAGTGCAAAGACTTTTATTGTGAAGGGTTACTTCCTGCCGCTCACTTCCTTTTAAGGAAGTGCTGCTCACTTCACCACCCCCTCCCGTATCTGCTGTGGCTGCGGTGCTGTGAGAAGCGCTTGAGAAGAAACTTGCAATATCTTCTCATTCTCACACTTTGCAAACTTCATAATTAGAGCTGCCATGTTCGATTAATTATTGGGCCGTTCATGGTATGTTGTTTTTGCCCTCGATTACTCAGGTCAGGTTTTTTTCCGGGAAGGAATACCCGTTGACCCAAACAACCTGAGCTCCCTATCCACTTTCAAACTCAACTCAACAAATGGCGAGCTAAACAACTACGCGGTAGGACAAGCATTTTTTTTCTCCTCCGCGGCGAACCTTTTGGATTACTTTTGTTTTTGAACTGAACTTTTGGACTGACGCGAAAGCGTTTGCATACCTTTTGAACTGAACTGTGAACTGGTTCCGAGAAAGCAGCAGGACTGCATCTTGTATTTTTGTTTTGGGCTTTTTTTTTTTTTCCTATTGTGTCATTTGTGGCATTTATATTCTTGTTCAATACATTTAATGCAGTCAAAACCAAAATAACTAGTTGTCGTCATCTTTCATACCACAGGCTCCTAGACGAACCATCTTCTGTCACACTGTTTACATTCTTAACCTGCCTAGCCCATGCTAGCGTTACAATTGGCGAGCTAGCCAGGAGCCTGTCAGTATGAACGATTTTTGATACGACCTTTTGCATATATATGTATCTTTTTTTTGTTGAGTTGAAAGATGGATTACTTTGTAGAAAGTGGTATGGACATTGCTCATATGGTCATTGTTAGTGGTGCAACAAACACTGAAGCAGAGAAAGAAATTATTGATAATTTAAGCGGGTATGGTGATGTTAAGAAAGCGATTATTGTTTACGATAGTCAAAACCCTTATTACAAAAACCTGGCCGTTGAGTTTGTAGACGTTGCGGCGTTAGAAAAGCTAAAACCGTTTTTGCCATATACGACGCACACAGCAACCGGTAAAGTTGTTAACTTACTTTTGGTCGAGGGTGCCGCAGCTACAGCAGAGCATCCCCAGTCCCAACACCAATTTGTGGACTATCTCCAAATTCTGAGACGCCTTTCCCGGGAGGGTGGTCGTCCATTCGAGCATGTTTTAAAAGGAGCTATGGACCAAATTAGCTCTCATCTTGGAGCTCTTGGGGGAGAAGAGGATGAAGGCGATGATGAAGATATGGAGGCGGATGACACCGAGGTCAGAGTGGCTAGCGGTGACGTGCTCAGTGTTCAAGGCCCTTCTAACCCACCGACAGCGCCAAGGATTTCACTGTCTGGTCAGGAGTTGACCCCTCCCGAAGTCCAAAGACTTGTAGTCGAGCACATTGTGCGCAGGGATGATGCTAACACTCAGTTACTGTCTCCATTACGGCTGCGCACGTTCTCAGGAAAAGTCCCGAAACCCCCTCATGAAGCAGACTATGAAGCCTGGAAAACACAGATGGAGTTGTTAAGTGCTGATCCTAGTCTTGCTCCTTTGCACATAACCAGACGCATAATCGAAAGTCTCCTTTCCCCTGCTGCTGACTTAGTCAAACATTTGGAACCAAACGCCCTGCCTGCCACATTCCTGCGGATTTTTGACTCTGCATACGCTACTGTTGAGGATGGAGAGGAACTATTTGCCAAGTTTTTAAATACGTTTCAAGACCATGGAGAAAGACCATCTTCATATTTGCAGAGACTCCAATTAACAATCAGTGGCGTGATAAAACGAGGTGGCATTCCGGCACGCGACACAGACAAACACCTGTTGAAGCAGTTTTGCAGGGGCTGCTGGGACAATACTGTGATGAACAAGTTGCAATTGGAACAGAAAAAGGATCAGCCGCCCTCCTTTGCCGATTTACTCTTCATGCTCAGAACTGAAGAAGACAGACAGTACACCAAAGATACTCTCATGAAAAAACACATTTACTCAGTTAAACATCGTGTCAATCTACAGACTCAGAGCGCTACTCGATGTTCGTGTGGCCATTCTGCAGATTCAAGTGCCATTGATGATTTGAGAAAGCAAATGGTTAAACTTCAAGAGCAGATGTCCGCTCTGTTGTCTAGAAAAACACAGAACACTGACAGAACAGATCACAATCAGAACAGGCAGAAACCAAGAAATAGCAATGCGCCAAAACCTTGGTTTTGTTTCAAATGCGGGCAAGATGGACACATTTCCCCAAACTGTCCGAACAATCCAAACCCCGCTTTAGTGGAGAACAAGAGGAGACAGGTCAAGCTCAAGCAACAATCCGGGGAAAGCCGTAAGCCGTTAAACTGCAAGCAGCTTCCTCGGGGGGACAAGTGGGAGCTGCCACCGATCGTTGTCCCCACAGCAGGCACTCAACTTTTCAAGCCTCAATACCAAAAGGATTGGTTGGCACCAGAAGCAATGGAGTGATCAAAATCCGAGGAGCCAAATTCCATTACCTCTTTGACACAGGATCTCAGGTCACAACAGTTTCACACTCGTTTTACAACACCTACCTCGCAGATCATGAAGTAAAACCTTTGAACAATCTCCTTGAGGTAGAGGGCGCCAACGGACAGAGTGTGCCTTATATTGGATATATACTGTAGAGCTTGGCATAACATTCCCGGCAGAGTTTGTCGGTGAGGAGATGGACATTGACACTCTTGCCCTTGTTGTCCCTGACCTGCGATCTTCACAGCCGCCTGTTCTTATTGGCACAAACACTTTGGACACTGTGTATGACCTTTATAGTCATAAACGACCCGAATTCCATCCGGTTCCCTTTGGTTACAGAGCAGTGCTGAAGATTCTGGAAATAAGACACAAGCTGGCATCCGATGACCACCAGGGAGTGTTGAGAATGCAGTCCACAGAGCCCCTGACAATCCCTGCTGGGCGAACTGTAGTGCTGGATGCTTTTGCTGTGTGTCCATTCCTGCAAGGCGAGAAAGAAGTTGTGATTCAACACCCAGCTTCGTTTACCCTCCCAGGTGGTCTGATTATACAGTCCTGCCTGGTTGATCTACCTTCTGTCCAACCTGTCAGGCTGCCTGTGGTAGCCACGAACAAATCAGCTCACAACATTGTGATCCCCGTCAGAGCACGCATTGCCGAAATCAGTGCCATCCAGTCTGTTTTCCATAAAGAGCAAAGTGTAGAGCCATCCCAGTTAACATACAATTTTGGTGACTCTCCTCTCTCCCCTGAATGGAAGCTCCGTGTGACAGCTATGCTGAACAGCGTTCCGGAGGTCTTTGCGAAACACGACCTTGATTTCGGTCGAACAGACAAGGTAAAGCATGAAATCAACTTGTCTGATCCAGCCACCTTTAAACAACGGCCTAGGCCGCTTCATCCTCAGGACGTGGATGCTGTTCGCAAGCACCTTCAGGAATTGTTGAAGTCCGGCGTCATACGTGAATCAAGCTCACCTTTCGCTTCCCCGATAGTTGTGGTGAGGAAGAAAAATGGCACAGTAAGACTCTGCATCGACTACAGGAAGTTGAATGCACAAACCATTAAAGATGCCTATGCCCTGCCTAAACTTGAGGACACATTTTCAGCTTTGTCTGGTTCTGTCTGGTTCTCGGTGTTGGATTTAAAATCTGGTTATTACCAGATCGAGATGGAGGAGAGGGACAAGGCCAAGACTGCTTTCGTCTGCCCACTAGGGTTTTACGAATTTAACCGCATGCCCCAAGGTATCACCAATGCGCCGAGCACATTCCAGAGGCTCATGGAGCGTTGTGTGGGGGACTTTAAATCTGAAGCAGGCACTAGTATTCATTGATGACTTGATAGTATTTGCCCCAACGCTAGAAGAACACGAGCAGAGACTCCAGAATGTACTTCAGCGTTTGAAGGAATATGGGTTAAAGCTATCAGTGGAGAAGTGCATGTTCTTTCAGACAACTGTCCGCTATCTTGGGCATGTGGTTTCCAGTAACGGAGTGGAGACGGACCCCAGCAAGATTGCCGCCTTAATAACTTGGCCAGTCCCGAAGAACCTTAAAGAGCTTCGATCATTCCTCGGCTTTGCGGGATATTACCGTAGGTTCGTTCAGGGGTACTCTTCTATCGCAAGACCCCTCAATGAGTTGACTGCCGGTTACCCTCCTAGCCAAAAGAAAACAAAGCAAGCGGTCAAATCTCAACACTATCTCAACCCAAAAGAGCACTTTGGCGGACGTTGGACACCTGCTTGCCAGGACTCTTTCGAGGCCATAATCCAGAAGCTCACCACAGCCCCCGTCCTCGCTTTTGCGGATCCAAGCAAGCCTTACGTCCTGCACACAGATGCTTGTTCAACAGGGCTAGGGGCGGTGTTATATCAGGAGCACAATGGACGCAAAAGAGCTGTTGCATTTGCCAGCAGGGGCGTATCACGCAGCGAAGCCCGTTACTCTGCCCACAAACTAGAGTTTTTGGCTCTAAAATGGGCAGTGACAGAAAAATTCAGTGACTACCTGTATGGCTCCACCTTCACCGTAGTCACTGACAGCAATCCGCTCACCTACCTGCTGACATCTGCCAAACTGGACGCGACGAGCTACCGGTGGCTCTCGTCGCTCTCCACATACACCTTCAAAATTATTTACAGAGCAGGGAAGCTGAACGCCGATGCGGATGGGCTCTCTCGGCGGCCTCATGTGGAACACCCAGAGGACGCCCGTTCCCAGAAGGAACGAGAGAGAATCCTGAGGTTTGCACAACACCATTTGGACGACCCTTCCTGCATCTCTATTGACGAACACTCAGTGCAGGCAGTATGTGACAGGCACCTTGTGTACAGCTCACCAGACAAACTGCAAGTGGCAGCTCTTGTGCAAGCTCTCTCAATCAGCGTTGACGGCCTACCGGACAGCTTTGTGGATGATCAACATTTCTCTTTTCCAGTCACTTCCTTTTTGTCTGTCACTGAGATTGCAGACAAACAAAGAGCAGATCCGGTTATTCAGCATGTTGTCGCCCAGTTGGAACACGGAGGCAGCCCGCCGCCTTCTCTGAGGGAACAGCTTCCAGATCTGCCGCTGCTCCTGCGAGAGTTGCCACGACTGGAGATCTTCAATAACATCCTCGTTAGGAAAAGAATCATCAATGGTGAGCCCAGCTACCAACTTGTCCTACCAGAGGAGTGTCGAGCAGAGGTCCTCTACCAGTTGCATGACCAGATGGGCCATCTTGGAACAGAGAGGACACTTGACCTCATTAGAGCACGCTTCTACTGGCCACGCATGTCCATCGACATTACTAATAAAGTAAAGACTTGTGGGAGGTGTGTTCGTAGGAAAGCGCTGCCAGAGAGAGCTGCACCATTAGTAAATATCCAAACAGCAAGACCGCTCGAACTTGTTTGTATGGACTTTCTTTCAATCGAGCCAGATCGGAGTAGCACGAAGAATGCACTTGTCATCACTGATCATTTTACTAAGTACGCTGTAGCGGTCCCAACCCCGAATCAGAAAGCCACGACAGTAGCCAAAGCCCTGTGGGACAATTTCCTGGTTCATTATGGAATACCCGAAAGGCTCCACAGTGACCAAGGGCCTGATTTTGAATCGCACACCATCAAGGAGCTCTGTCAGATTATGGGAATCCACAAGATCAGAACCACGCCTTACCACCCTCGTGGCAACCCTGTGGAAAGGTTCAACCGTACGCTCCTGAACATGTTGGGCACCCTGCAAGACCAGGACAAAACTCATTGGAGGGATTTTGTCAAGCCTCTGGTACATGCTTACAATTGCACCCGCAATGACGTCACCGGCTACTCCCCCTACGAATTGATGTTTGGTCGACAACCCCGGTTGCCTATCGATTTGGTTTTTGGTCTGCCTGTGTCTGGAAATCCTCAAACATCCCATTCACAGTACGTTGAAAAGCTTGAGTCCCGTCTTGAAGACAGCTACCGCATTGCGACTAAGAATGCAGAAAAGGTCATGGGAAGGAACAAGTCTCGATTTGACAAGAGAATTACACCCTCCGAATTATCGGTAGGGGACAGAGTCTTGGTTAGGAATGTCAAGTTGAGAGGCAAGCACAAGATAGCAGATAGGTGGGAGTCGGATGTGTATATTGTCGAGAAGAGAGCCGGCACTCTTCCGGTATATACTGTCAAGCCTGAGGGGAAAAATCGACCTGTAAGGACCCTCCACCGAGACTTGCTGCTGCCTTGTGGCTATTTGTCAACAACCCCCAAAGCAGACTTGCCAAAGCAACCAATGACATCAGCCAAAGTGATTCCACTAGTGGACCCAGCAATTCTGGAGCTCTCTGAACCAGAATACTACCCCCCAGATGTGTATTTACCCAACTTACCTGAAACCTGCTCCGCTCCAGCAAAATTCACAAGAGTGATTGACTTACCTGTTCCTATACATTCAGTTGTCCCAGTTGCAGTGCCCGTGAGTTCGCCTGGCCAGCCCTCACAATGTGCTACAGAAGGGGATCCTGTTGGTGTGGTGCACAGTGTAGAGATGGATCAGGAAACACCTGCCGACCCTGGGCAAGTGTTTGAATTGCAGGACACAGAGTCAGTGCCAGAAGTGGATGGAGATGCTTTAGGGAAGCCAGAGGACAGCACCTCCTCTACGTCAGAATCTCCGCAAGCAGCATCTACCTTGAGTGAGCCTGAGTCACCCACTGGAACCGAAACATTCAGTCCAGAATCTGTATCCCCAGCTCCACGGCCTACTCGAACCCGCAAACCTCCCAGTCGCCTTCAATATGCAAAGCTTGGACATCCAGTTTTGCGCAGGATCCAGACCTTGTTCCAAGGATTGAGTAATGTCTTTGATTCTACACTGCAGGTAGAGGAGTCTGGATCGACAATCACTCCCCAGGAAGGAATTGTTTGCCGCCAGCCACCTCCATGTACGAGGCCGTACATGAGTATAGGGGGGGAACCTGTAACCCATATTTAAAATATCCATTGAAAACATGCATACAGTGCAAAGACTTTTATTGTGGAGGGTTACTTCCTGCCGCTCACTTCCTTTTAAGGAAGTGCTGCTCACTTCACCACCCCCTCCCGTATCTGCTGTGGCTGCGGTGCTGTGAGAAGCGCTTGAGACGAAACTTGCAATATCTTCTCATTCTCACACTTTGCAAACTTCATAATTAGAGCTGCCATGTTCGATTAATTATTGGGCCGTTCATGGTATGTTGTTTTTGCCCTCGATTACTCAGGTCAGGTTTTTTTCCGGGAAGGAATACCCGTTGACCCAAACAACCTGAGCTCCCTATCCACTTTCAAACTCAACTCAACAAATGGCGAGCTAAACAACTACGCGGTAGGACAAGCATTTCTTTTCTCCTCCGCGGCGAACCTTTTGGATTACTTTTGTTTTTGAACTGAACTTTTGGACTGACGCGAAAGCGTTTGCATACCTTTTGAACTGAACTGTGAACTGGTTCCGAGAAAGCAGCAGGACTGCATCTTGTATTTTTGTTTTGGGCTTTTTTTTTTTTTCCTATTGTGTCATTTGTGGCATTTATATTCTTGTTCAATACATTTAATGCAGTCAAAACCAAAATAACTAGTTGTCGTCATCTTTCATACCACAGGCTCCTAGACGAACCATCTTCTGTCACACTGTTTACATTCTTAACCTGCCTAGCCCATGCTAGCGTTACATGTGAAATGTTACAGTGTCCAAAATGATTCAATATACTTGTTAGGTAAAACCTCTGCCTTGTTTTAACGACGAATACTTAGGCCTACAACGCTACTGTATTTTAATGTTGGTCATTATGGTTGTACTTGGAGACCCAATTGATTTCTAAAATGGTACTTGTTGAAAAAAGTTTGAGAGCCACTGGATTAAATTAATGTTATTATGAGGAAAAATACATGCTATTTTATGAGGGGGGAAAGCCATAATAATAAGAGAATAAAATGTGAAGATATTGTTCTAATTGTTATTTTAACTAAGGTTAGCAGCAATATTCCCGAAAAAACATTGCTTGAAGCTACCACTCAATTTATTGTGAATTCACAAAAAAGTGACAGTAGATATTTATTTCTATGATAATATATTACCATGATAAATAATTTAAAAGTCAATGGACAACAATAATAAAGTTTTCATCAGAAAATAGTCATTTCATTACAATAAGTTAATATTATTGTGAGGAAAAAACATGCAAGATGAGAGAGAAAAAATACATCGTTTTACAACAATAAAATTGGAATATTTTGATTTGAAAAGGTTGTAATTTTAACCAAAAACATTTGGAATAATATTCTGGAAATAGCTTGCATACAGTTGTAGAAAAAAATCAACAAAAATATAATGAAAAATGTGTCATTTTTGACCATGATGTTATGATCCGCTGCCCGGATCATAGTTTTACGTTTTCAAGTCACATGTGTTTTCAGCACCTTGTTTTGTTTCTGTTGCCATGACGGCAGATTATGCTCAGCTGCCTCTGGTTAGTGTTCGAGACGCTCACCTGTTGTCCGGGCACTAATCAGAGGGCTATTTAGTCTTCGCCCGGGCAGCACTCTGCCTGGCTTCCTAATTTGCTTACATGCAACAAGTATCGACCTTTTTGATTCCTGCTAGCTTTCAGGCTATGCTATTTTTTTGCTTGCTAGCTCCCATGCTAGTCGTTTTTGTTTTTTTTCCTGTCTGATTTAGTTCTGAATAAATCATTTTTTCTACCTGCAAGCTGTGTCCGAGCCCGTCTGCATCCTTGGGAGAACACCTCGCACCACGATGCGACCAGGTCGTTACAGTAGGAAGCCAGCAAGAAGTTCTCCCGCAACGAGCACGTCGGAGGAGATGGACGAAGGTGCGTGGATGGTGTTGCGAGCAATGGAGGCGGAGACTCTCCGCTATTCCCCCTCGGAGCGCCAGGACCTGATCTGGGGTCCTAACGGAAAGTTGGTCCCAATCCACTCCGTTTGGCCCGAGGACATCGCCACACCTCCGCACCACCGGACGCGTCAGCGAGGACGGAAGCCACCCAGGAGGTCTTCACTTCGCTGCCAAGACGCGCCACTCCCACAGACTCCTCCACCACCACACAGTAAGCAACATTCAGCCCAAGATTCCCCTCCTCAGATGTTTGGCAACCCTATCGACCACTTTGCCAAACATTTCACCGATTGGGCTGTCAGTCAGCTGGAGACCCACACGGATGACGTCATCCCGCCCACTGTGGATGACGTCAGAGACGAAGATTTTTTTTTCAATTCTTCTGCTCCTTTTGTCAGCCACCCCCTAAGGACTTTAAATCTAAGATAAAACATTATCAGGACATTTTTGTGAAATGTAAATCTAGTCAGTCCCGGTCACCTGACCTTCTAGCTCCACCCCCAGTGACTATTGCTCCGCCCACTGCACATATTTTTTCCCTCTGTGCTCCCACCCAGTCTCAAGTGGGGAGTAAGAAGAGACATTTTGGACAATTTAGAGGAGAGGATTCTCCCCTCCCCCGGACCTCCCTCCACCCACCCTTGAAGACGGTTCCAATCCGCAAGGAGCGCGTCTGGGATCCGCTTTTTGAGGGGGGGGCTAGTACTGGGAGCTGTGCGAGTGGGGTGGCACAACAGCGTGCTAAGCCGCAACCTCCTGCTCGGCCACCGCCACCAGTCCGACGGCGTGCTAAGCCGCAACCTCCTGCTCGGCCACCGCCACCTGTCCTTCGGCGGGCTAAGCCACAACCTCCTGCCCGGCCGCCACCACCGGTTTTTCGGCCTGCTAAGCCGCAACCGCCAGCTAGGCCACCTGCACCTAAGCTAGCGCCAAGGCTAAGGCTAGCACCAGCTCCACCACAGGTTGCAGTACCTGCACCTCGGCTGGTTCCCGCACCAGTACCTGCTCCACGGCTGGTTCCCGCACCAGTACCTGCACCACGACTGGTTCTCGCACCAGTACCTGCACCACGACTGGTTCTCGCACCAGTACCTGCACCACGGCTGGTTCCCGCACCAGTACCTGCACCACGGCTGGTTCCCGCACCAGTACCTGCACCACGGCTGGTTCCCGCACCAGTACCTGCACCACGGCTGGTTCCCGCACCAGTACCTGCACCACGACTGGTTCTCGCACCAGTACCTGCACCACGACTGGTTCACGCACCAGTACCTGCACCACGACTGGTTCTCGCACCAGTACCTGCACCACGACTGGTTCTCGCACCAGTACCTGCACCACGACTGGTTCTCGCACCAGTACCTGCACCACGACTGGTTCTCGCACCAGTACCTGCACCACGACTGGTTCTCGCACCAGTACCTGCACCACAGCTGGTTCTCGCACCAGCACCTGTACCACGACTGGTTCTCGCACCAGCACCGGCTGCCACGACAGTGACTCCGGCTGCCACGACAGCGACTCCGGCTGCCACGACAGCGACTCCGGCTGCCACGACAGCGACTCCGGCTGCCACGACAGCGACTCCTGCTGCCACGACAGCGACTCCTGCTGCCACGACAGCGACTCCTGCTGCCACGACAGCGACTCCTGCTGCCACGACAGCGACTCCGGCTGCCACGACAGCGGCGACTCCGGCTGCCACGACAGCGGCGACTCCGGCTGCCACGGCAGCGACGTCGACTCCTCCGGCTGCCACGGCGACGTCTCAGCGACCTCGAGTGGTCCGGCTGCGCAAGCGGCTCACTCAGAGGTCAGGTAATGGACGCCAGTGGCGCAAACAGCAGCAACATCCAAGACTTTGTTGCAGGACTCAGAGGCTGCTGAAATTTTGGCGCCACTCACGCCCACCTTCTCGGCGGCCACAAATGTGGCCTTACCTTGGTCGCCCGCCTCGCCCGCCTCGCCAGCGGCGGCGGCGTTCCATTCGCCGCCGCCACCTGACCCTTCCCCGGTGGATTCGGGGACACGTGGCCTGGCGACCCACCACCAAGTCACCCCCCCGCCCGCCCTTGACTCGTGAACTTTTTGCTTGTTTTTTTTTTTCGGGTTCCAGTTGTTTTTTTGTTTTCAAGGGACATCTGGAATCTGTCCTTTTAGGGGGGGGGTACTGTTATGATCCGCTGCCCGGATCATAGTTTTACGTTTTCAAGTCACATGTGTTTTCAGCACCTTGTTTTGTTTCTGTTGCCATGACGGCAGATTATGCTCAGCTGCCTCTGGTTAGTGTTCGAGACGCTCACCTGTTGTCCGGGCACTAATCAGAGGGCTATTTAGTCTTCGCCCGGGCAGCACTCTGCCTGGCTTCCTAATTTGCTTACATGCAACAAGTATCAACCTTTTTGATTCCTGCTAGCTTTCAGGCTATGCTATTTTTTTGCTTGCTAGCTCCCATGCTAGTCGTTTTTGTTTTTTTTCCTGTCTGATTTAGTTCTGAATAAATCATTTTTTCTACCTGCAAGCTGTGTCCGAGCCCGTCTGCATCCTTGGGAGAACACCTCGCACCACGATGCGACCAGGTCGTTACACATGAAGCTGTAAGAATACAAAAAAAAGTGAGGAAACTAGTTTTATATGTAAAAGTAATTTCACATTAATACCACTGAAAAAAAAAAGTCACAATAATTCCATCATGATTGATAAGTTCATGTTTGGTCTCATAATATTACTACTTTTGCCTAATTGTCTGAAAAGGCCATCTATCCATCCATTTTCTACCGCTTGTCCCTTTCGGGGTTGCAGGGGGTGCTGGAGCCTATCTCAGCTGCATTCGGGCGGAAGGCGGGGTACACCCTGGACAAGTCGCCACCTCATCGCAGGGCCAACACAGATAGACAGACAACATTCACACTCACATTCACACACTAGGGACCATTTAGTGTTGCCAATCAATCTATCCCCAGGTGCATGTCTTTGGAGGTGGGAGGAAGCCGGAGTACCCGGAGGGAACCCACGCAGTCACGGGGAGAACATGCAAACTCCACACAGAAAGATCCCGAGCCAAGGATTGAACCCAGGACCTTCGTATTGTAAAATAAATCATCTCTATTAATTAGGGCTGTAAATCTTTGGGTGTCCCACGATTCGATTCAATATCGATTCTTGGGGTCACGATTCGATTCAAAATCTATTTTTTTCAATTCAACGCGATTCTCGATTCAAAAACGATATTTTCCCGATTCAAAAGGATTCTCTATTCATTCAATACATAGGATTTCAGCAGGATCTACCCCAGTCTGTTGACATGCAAGCAGAGTAGTAGATTTTTGTAAAAAGCTTTTATAATTGTAAAGGACAATGTTTTATCAACTGATTGCAATAATGTCAATTTGTTTTAACTATTAAATGAACCAAAAATATGACTTATTTTATCTTTGTGAAAATATTGGACACAGTGTGTTGTCAAGCTTATGAGATGCGAAGCAAGTGTAAGCCACTGCGACACTATTGTTCTTTTTTTATTTTTTTATAAATGTCTAATGATAATGTCAATGAGGGATTTTAAATCCCTGCTATGTTGAAATTGTAACTAATATTGATACTGTTGTTGATAATATTCATTTTTGTTTCACTACTTTTGGATTGTTCTGTGTCGTGTTTGTGTCTCCTCTCAATTGCTCTGTTATTGCAGTTCTGAGTGTTGCTGGGTCTGGTTTGGTTTTGGATGGTATTTCTGTGTATTGTTTTGTTGGATTGATTAATAAAAAATAAAAAAAATTAAAAAAAAATTAAATAAAAAAAAAAAATTGATTTTTTAAAAATGAGAATTGATTCTGAATCGCACAACTTGAGAATCGCGATTCGAATTTGAATCGATTTTTTCCCACACCCCTACTATTAATAGTCCCTAGGACATGAGACACACACGCACACACAATGTATTTTAAGTCAAATGCTGTGTTTTGTGCACTTCAATCTTTAGTACAACATGTTAAAGTGCATCTTAATCAAGATGCATAATGTTAATATTCCTTGAAAGTTTTTTGGTTGAGCTTTCAGATAAAAAAAGAATGTATTCAAAGCGCAGGAAGAACAGATGAGGGTTTGACCGCTACGCCACCCAAAGACCATTTGAAGCGTCTCCCCTCCAGACATGTCCCACAAGCGGCACATATGTCATCCATTTACACCGCACTGCGCTGAAAGACCATGTGCCAAACACTTAAGACCGTTGAAGAATTCCTGTTTCTATCTCAGATTACAAAGTTTGCTGAAATGTTGGGGTTTTTTTTGTTTTGTTTTTTGTGGATATAGACACCAGTAGATAAAGTGAGCCATACAGACATCAAGCAGTTGGAATTGTATTTGGATTACAAAAATGACAAAAGCGCAAACAGAACCAACGACAGCATGGAAAAATAAAAGTGTCTTTTTTTGCACGAGGGAATTTGCCACTATATTCTTATCAGTGACAGAGCAGGAAGGGGCTGGATATATGTTTGTGTCACTGTGTGCATGTTTTCATGTTGTGTAACTAGACCGTAATCATGTTGATGTCGTTTCACGCTGCTAAGTGATAATGATGAAGTTAACAATACTGCATATGTCAACATAAACGGGCCCCTATTGGTCTTAAATTGTATGTCCACAAAATCGATCAACCATGTATTATTATTATATATTAAAGGGGAACTGCACTTTTTCTGGAATTTTGCCTATCATTCACAATTATGTAAGACAAGAACACATATGTTGTTATTTTTTTCGATCAAAAGTCTGCTTACAATGGAGTCTAATGGAGCCGCTCTATATTTCTGCCTATAAATCCCTTAAAAAACATCCAAAGACCTCCATTAAAGGCCTACTGAAATGATTTTTTTTTTATTTAAAAGGGGATAGCAGGTCCATTCTATGTGTCATACTTGATCATTTCGCGATTTTGCCATATTTTTGCTGAAAGGATTTAGTAGAGAACATCGACGATAAAGTTCGCAACTTTTGGTCGCTGATAAAAAAAAGCCTTGCCTGTACCGGAAGTAGCGTGACGTCACAGGTTGAAAGGCTCCTCACATTTCCCCATTGTTTACACCAGCAGTGAGAGCGATTTGGACCGAGAAAGCGACGATTACCCCATTAATTTCAGCGAGGATGAAAGATTCGTGGATGAGGAACGTGAGAGTGAAGGACTAGAATGCAGTGCAGGACATATCTTTTTTCGCTCTGACCGTAACTTAGGTACAAGGAAGGGTTCATTGGATTCCACACTTTCTCCTTTTTCTATTGTGGATCACAGATTTGTATTTTAAACCACCTCGGATACTATATCCTCTTGAAAATGAGAGTTGAGAACGCGAAATGGACATTCACAGTGACTTTTATCTCCACGACAATACATCGGCGAAGCTCTTTAGCTACGGAGCTAACAAGATTGCATCGTGCTTAAATGCAGATAGAAACAAAAGAAATAAACCCCTGACTGGAAGGATAGACAGAAAATCAACAATACTATTAAACCATGGACATGTAACTACACGGTTAATGCTTTCCAGCCTGGCGAAGCTTAACAATGCTGTTGCTAACGATGCCATTGAAGCTAACTTAGCAACGGGACCTCACAGAGCTATGCTAAAAACATTAGCTATCCACCTACGCCAGCCCTCATCTGCTCACCAACACCCGTGCTCACCTGCGTTCCAGCGATCGACGGAGCAACGAAGGACTTCACCCGATCATAGATGCGGTCGGCGGCCCGGAGACGGAGGAAGTCAAGGTGAGGTCGGCGGCTAGCGCGTCTGCTATCCATCTCAAAGTCCTCCTGGTTGTGTTGCTGTAGTCCGCCGCTAATACACCGATCCCACCTACAGCTTTCTTCTTTGCAGTCTTCATTGTTCATTAAACAAATTGCAAAAGATTCACGAACACAGATGTCCAGAATACTGTGGAATTTTGAGATGAAAACAGAGCTTTTTGTATTGGATTCAATGGGGTCCGAATACTTCCGTTTCAACGATTGACGTCACGCGCATACGTCATCATACATAGACGTTTTCAACCGGAAGTTTAGCAGGAAATTGTGAAGACTTGGTCTGTGGCGTGGTTTGTTCTCCCGTGGTGCAAAGGAATTGGACCAAACGTGGCGTGCAGGTGAGGACATGTTTAATATATTAACTCAAAAAAGGCTCAAAAGGGGATAAACAAAAAGCGCTCACAGCGGAGGGAAAAAAACTTGACTATGAAAACAAAAGGCGCGCACAATGGCGGAAGTACAAAACTAGACTATGAAAACAAAACACTAGCACAAAGGCAAAAAACTATGAACAATAACAAAACTTACTTGACATGACAAGAGGGGCAAAAGGAAGAGCAGCATGGATCATGAGGGTGAACAGAGTGATGTCGCCAGGCCGACTGCCTGGCAACAATGGCCTTAAATACTGGTGACATGATTAGTGAAAACGTGAGACAGGTGCGTGACATGAGGATGTGAAACAGGTGCGTGACAAGACAGGTGAAAACTAATGGGTGACCATGGAAACCAAACCAAACAAGGAAGTGCAACCAGGAACTAAAAAAAGAGCCCAAAACCCAAGCAAAACAAAAACATGATTAACACAGACATGACAGAGCCCCCCCTTACGGACAGATCCCAGATGTCCCAACACAAAAAAATGAGCAAGAGTCATGGGGGGGCGGGAGGGGGACATGGCCGTGGGTCGCCAGGCCAAGTGGCCCCGAATCCACCGAGGCATAGTCATGTGGCGGCGGCGAGTGGAACGCCGCCGCCACAGGCGAGGTGGGCGACCCGGGAAGGGCCACATCCGTGGCAGACGATAACGTGGGCGCACTTGGCGTGGCGGACGACCAGGCAGCGGCCATATCCGTGGCCGACGAGAAGACAGGTGCGGCGTCGTCGTCACGGCAGGCGTAGAAACAGCAGATGAAGCAGGCGGCGAAGCTTGGCGTGGCGAAGCTTGTCGTGGCCATGGTTGGTCTTGGCATGGTTGGTCTTGGACTTGGTCTTGGCATGGTTGGTCTTGGACTTGGTATGGTTGGTCTTGGACTTGGTCTTGGACTTGGCATGGTTGGTCTTAGACTTGGTCTTGGCATGGTTGGTCTTGGACTTGGTCTTGGCATGGTTGGTCTTGGCATGGGTCTTGGCATGGGTGGTCTTGGCATGGGTCTTGGCATGGGTCTTGGCATGGGGGGTCTTGGACTTGGCATGGGGGGTCTTGGACTTGGCATGGTTGGTCTTGGACTTGGTCTTGGCATGGGTCTTGGCATGGTTGGTCTTGGCATGGGTCTTGGCATGGGGGGTCTTGGACTTGGCATGGGGGGTCTTGGCATGGGGGGTCTTGGACTTGATCTTGGCATGGTGTGTCTTGGCATGGGGGGTCTTGGACTTGGTCTTGGCATGGTGTGTCTTGGCATGGGGGGTCTTGGACTTGGTCTTGGCATGGTGTGTCTTGGTCTTGGCGTGGAGCTGCGACTGGCGGCACTTGGCGTCGTGGAGCTGCGACTGGCGGCACTGGGCGTCGTGGAGCTGCGACTGGCGGCACTGGGCGTCGTGGAGCTGCGACTGGCGGCACTGGGCATCGTGGAGCTGCGACTGGCGGCACTTGGCGTCGTGGAGCTGCGACTGGCGGCACTTGGCGTCGTGGAGCTGCGACTGGCGGCACTTGGCGGCGTGGAGCAGGTAGCGGAACTTGGCGTGGAGTTACCACGGGTGGCGCTTGGCGTGGAGTTGCGACTGGTGGCGCTTGGCGTGGAGCTGCGACTGGTGGCGCTTGGTGTGGAGCTGCGACTGGTGGCGCTTGGCGTGGAGCTGCGACTGGTGGCGCTTGGCGTGGAGCTGGTGGAGGTGGCCTAGCTGGAGGCTGTGGCTTGGCAGGTCGAAAGACAGGTGCTGGTGGCCGAGCTGGTGGCTGTGGCTTGGCGTGATGAAAGACTGGTGGTGGTGGTCGTGCTGGAGGCTGTGGCTTGGCGTGACGATGCTGAGCCACCCCACCTGAACAATTCCCAGCCCTAACCCCCCCCTCAAGGAGCGGATACCAGACGCGCGCCCTGCGGTCTGGAATCGTGTCTTTCTTTCCCCCCCACCTGGGCTTTTGTGGGTGAAAAAAAAATTTGTGACTTGGGCGTGGCTTGAGTCCTGGGGGGCGGGGCATGGAATTTGGGTGGCTTGGATTGAACCGGTAAAGAATTTGGAAAAAAAATCTCCAGGTCTGTGGAGTGCTCCTTGAGCTGCCAGGCTGGCTGACTTCCATTTCCGCCCGGAGGGGGAGGAGCCCGCAGGAGTGGTGCATCCTGTCCACTCGCGGAAGTCTTTCCTTGGCAACGTTTCCGGGGCGGGAGTGACGCGCCGATCGGCACCAGCTTGCCTCCGGGCCCCCACATCATCCCCCTGCGCTCCCTGGGGGAAAAGCGCAGTGTTTCCGCTTCCATAGCGTGCAGGACTTCCCACGCTCCCTCGTCCAATTTTGCGGGAGAACTCTTCTGCTGGCGACATCTGTCAAGACTTGGTCTGTGGCGTGGTTTGTTCTCCCGTGGTGCAAAGGAATTGGACCAAACGTGGCGTGCAGGTGAGGACATGTTTAATATATTAACTCAAAAAAGGCTCAAAAGGGGATAAACAAAAAGCGCTCACAGCGGAGGGAAAAAAACTTGACTATGAAAACAAAAGGCGCGCACAATGGCGGAAGTACAAAACTAGACTATGAAAACAAAACACTAGCACAAAGGCAAAAAACTATGAACAATAACAAAACTTACTTGACATGACAAGAGGGGCAAAAGGAAGAGAAGCATGGATCATGAGGGTGAACAGAGTGATGTCGCCAGGCCGACTGCCTGGCAACAATGGCCTTAAATACTGGTGACATGATTAGTGAAAACGTGAGACAGGTGCGTGACATGAGGATGTGAAACAGGTGCGTGACAAGACTGGTGAAAACTAATGGGTGACCATGGAAACCAAACCAAACAAGGAAGTGCAACCAGGAACTAAAAAAAGAGCCCAAAACCCAAGCAAAACAAAAACATGATTAACACAGACATGACAGAAATTTAAAATTGCACTTTATAAGTTAACCCGGCCGTATTGGCATGTGTTGCAATGTTAAGATTTCATCATTGATATATAAACTATCAGACTGCGTGGTTGGTAGTAGTGGGTTTCAGTAGGCCTTTAAGGTTTTGTTTACATGATGTAATTATATATGTAATGTAGTAACAGGCACATTTATAATAACATTTACTATTTACATATTTTGATCATTTTAAGAATATGCGGCGCATTAATTTCAAAAACGTATCACAATCACAACGTTCGCCTTTTTTTTTAACCACATCACTGATTACTACCCACTGCAGCAGGCACGTGCACACATAGGGCCCTATGGGTGCCTGAGCCCCTGCCCTTTTTTGCCTCGTCTTAAAAAGTGCCCTCTGCCTGTGTGTGTGTGTGTTTTTCTTTTCTTTAAACAACATTAATAAATTCCTGTCAGGGATGTAAAAAAATAAACAAACAAAACAGCGATACAAAAACTCCACGTTTTCTTGTAATACCGGGTTGTTTGAGCCTGCCGCTTCCTTTAAACGTTTAGCCCCTCGTCGATCTGCGGGCTGCAGCCAGGGTTACTCAGACGTGACAGTGGAGCAACTTGAACCTGTGAGTTATGGTCTAGTCGCCGTCCACTTATTCAGCATCTAATATGGGTAATATTTCAGAAAAATGCTGTATTATTCTATTAGTCAATGTGTCAGCTTCTGTTTTTGCCGGACGTCGGAGCACGGCGCATCAATTGAGCACGGCACATCAAGTCCGCACAGAGCAGAGCGGATCGTGCGGGACAGGAAGTAATGTACAAAATAAAACACCGGGTTAATTTTCAAAATAAAATGCACGGATCACATTTCTCTCACAGTAGAGTTTTAGATATAAGGTTATTGTGACTTTGCTATTACTGTGTGGGTTAACAAAATAATAATAATAATAATAATGATAATAATAACAATAATAATAAGAAGAACATTTGGGTATTTTTTTTTGTATTTTTCTTCAAAGTTCATGTTGCACTGTTCAATGTTCAATATTAAAGTGCTTATCTTTAACAAAAAATAGCCTAATAATAAACCAGTGTTTTGTTGCTTTTCATGTCTTCCAAGCCTATGATAATGTAAATTAACTCATTATGACCATAATTTGTTGACACAAAAGAAATGGCAATCACTTTTACCTACAAAGGACACACAGCTAAGTAGTTAGCTTCCTATTAGCAAATTTAATTTTACATTAATTTCCATATTGTGTAAAGGACCAAAAAATAAATTCCTGCCCTTTTCTGACTTTGAGCCCCCGCCCCTCTATAATCATGTGCATGTCCCTGCACTGCAGACTTCATGAGAGACAACAAACATACTAAACATCACTTACTGTACAAGGTCTGCTGTCAGTAGGATGCCGACTGCTCGGATGTTCATATATTTCCGTTTAAGTGAAGAATGACTCATAATCCTCGAGAGGAAAAGGGCGTCGAACCAAGCGTCTTTTTGTGTCGTTCTCGCCATTTCAGGGTCTAAATTGGCTGTCAAAGTGTACCAACTTGTGGGATTCCATCCTCGTCCTTCTACTATCCAGGTGAGAGGCATGATTTATGATCTACAATAAACTTCCACGAGCAGGGAAGCGAGGAAACAGCTGACCACTCAATTAGGTAAACATTGTCTGCGTTAGCGCTTATAATAACAATATCAACAATACTTGGCTAATATTCAAGTCCCAAAATGTAAATGGAGTATTGTTGGCGCTTTTTGGATGTTTTTTTATTGGGTTTTATGGGCGGAATAGAGGACTTCCCATTGGCTCCGCTGTAAGCGGACTTTTATTTACGTTAGTTTCCGTGTTTGAATGCAGTAAAAAAAATTATAAAATACATCCGTCGTCATGTCTTTCATAATGATTGTGAACGATGGGAACATTTCCAAAAAAAGTGCCTTTAAGCGAGCACTTTTAGTATACACCAGTGATTCTCAAACTGTGGTACGGCTCTATCAAGTGGTGGGCCAAATAATCACTTGATTAAAGTACAGTGTTTTATTTTCCTATATTTAAACACAGTGTTACTGTTCAAACTGTGTGTATTGTTACAGTGGCCAAAATATTAACTGTACTTGTTAAATAAAACATTTGCCTTGTGTTTAAAGAATATCTGGGCCTACTATGCTACTGTTTTTTAATGTTGGAAAGCCAAGTTTTTTCTGAACTGGTACTCGGTGAAAAAATATTTTGAGAACCATTGGTATATAATTAATATATTTTACTTCTCTCTCATTCTGTCCAAAGACAGATGTGCTAATGAGGAGACAGGAGACCAAGTGGTCTGCAGACAGACTTGAGTCTCACGTTGGGAAATGCTGTCAGAAGCACACGGTCTTCAGTCTGAGTACATTCCTAACCTTCCAGCAGTCAACTATTTCATCCTCATACATGGTGCAGGGATCCGAGTGTGACATTCCACAAAACACAGGATCCATGAAGATTAGGGAGGCTGGAATGTGGACAAAAAGCAATAAAAAAATAAATTTAAAAAAGGCAGCCTGTACCCGTCAGACAAGCGGTGATGAAGTTGTACACAAAATGCTTAAAAAGGAAAAAATGGGATGTTATTGTAATTTGGATTCACACAAGCAGGATGTCCTCTGGTAGCACAGGTCTGACCTGACCGAGTTGCACTGCGACCTTTGACCTGAGCTGTTTACATGGTGACCCCATGGTGGGTGGTTTATGGACTCACTTCCCCGGCTGCAGCTTCATATGGTTTGTGTCTGCGCGGAAATAGGCAGCTCAATTTGACAAAACTGTCTTTTCGGGGGATTTTAATGACTGTGAAGGGCTCTTACGTTCCCTAATTGACACAATATTAAATCAAAACATATTTAAAAGTATATATATTTTTAAAGATTCAAACCACTGACTTCCTTCATATATTTTGTAGTTTACCGATATTATTATATTTTTTAAAAATCATATGAGATGAATATTAAATGTTCATTCATGAAGTGATTATCTAATACGAATCAAACTTAATTCATATATACTGTAGTGCATGTAAATTAATAAGCAAATATGATAAATAATCATCTTGTTCCATCTTCTCGTAGAAGGTTGGATGTCATGGTGCGCCGGTAGCACCGTTTTTGAGGTGTTATTTTACAGTTTTGATAGCATTTATTATTTCATGTTGTGATGTTGTCAACCCATCTGCGTCTTTTCCTTTTCCCTTCTATTTTCCCCTCCAGGAGTTGACTTTGACACAGATTATGTGTCAAGATCGTGGAGGCAGCTTTGGCCACGATGTACCCCAAGAGGCAGCAGTCGACAGGCAGACGGCGAGTAAAAAGAATCCATCCAACCATTTTCTACCGCTTATTCCCTTTGGGGTCGCGGGGGGCGCTGGAGCCTATCTCAGCTACAATCGGGCGGAAGGCGGGGTACGCCCTGGACAAGTCGCCATCTCATCGCAGGGCCAACACAGATAGACAGATAACATTCACACTCACATTCACACACTAGGGCCAATTTAGTGTTGCCAATCAACCTATCCCCAGGTGCATGTCTTTGGAGGTGGGAGGAAGCCAGAGTACCCGGAGGGAACCCACGCAGTCACGGGGAGAACATGCAAACTCCACACAGAAAGATCCCGAGCCCGGGATTGAACTCAGGACTACTCAGGACCTTCGTATTGTGAGGCAGACGCACTAACCCCTGTCCCACAGTGCTGCCCGTAGCGATACATACATCCACACATTCACTGTACAAACATACATATACACCTACTGTACATATACAAGCACATACTGTATGCATACATACACTCGTGTATATAATCACGTTTCATCAAACATATATTAATGTTGTTACCCTAGGGGAAACTGGGTAAAACACAGCACACTGACAAAGCTTAACCTAAAATTACTATAACAATCTACAAGGTTAATACAGTTAGCTTCTCGTCCATTTCACTGCTTTCTTTTGTAATTCGAGTTCATATATGTTTTGTTGCATTTGAAACAGTTGTATTTTTGATAATTGATGTAATTGTTATTATTATTCATTACCAATAGTGTTGTTTCTATTGGTATTTCTATTGCTCCATTTATAGTGTAATAATGTTCATTGTCATTTCTGGACAGGACAAAAAAAAAAAAGGAAGACAGCGTCAGACTGAAATAGCAGACTAATTGGCAACTTGGTACAGGTATGTCGGGGTTGCCTATCAATGCCAGGTGTGGGGGCAAGTACACAAGACAGACAAGGGAAGTAAACCCACAAAATAAGAGTACTGGACACTCACTTAAACACCACACAAATGGGAAAAATCAACACAAGTCAAAAACAGTCACATGGGTGTGACATTACGTCTGATTGTGTGGCCAAAGAACATGTTTTTCCTTTCCATAATGTTGATTGAGAGCGCTCTATGAATTAATTATCTATGGCCCCCGGGATGATATGTGATTAGTATTAGAACCGGCCCGCAGGCCACAGCCGCCTGCTGCTGTTTTGCACGCACCAATACTCCATTCCCCACAATGCAACGGTAGCCCGCAAACTCACTGCAGCGCCGCAAGTGGGCCTTGGCTTAATTATTCATCAGCATTCAGGGCAGATGTCAACTTTCAGCAACCCCCCATCCCCAAATAATGGCTAAACGGAAGGTGGACGGTGAGAACAGGGGGTTTCAAGCCAGGTGGGAGGCAGAGTTCATGTTCACAGAGGTAAAAGGCAAACCTGTGTGGAGAAAGTGTGGCTGTAGTGAAATAACATAATCCAAGAAGGCACTATTAAACGTCTAAGAAACACAAAGACAAAGACAAGAATATGGACACGGAACAAAAGCTACAGAAGGTGGAAGAATTCAAATGAAGTCTCAAGTCCCGGCAGGCTCTGTTCACAAAAGCCACACCACAAAGCTATGGTGTCGTTTTGATAACTGACACCATGTTTGATTATAATTGTAATATTTGAATGATGATAAATGAATGTGTTGTGGCAGTATGCAGATTTCACCAATGCGGCGGTTTGTGGAAACAATCGGCTGCTTTTCCAAACATTTTTAATAAACTGCCAACGTTAGAATGCTAAACAGGAAGTGCTTGAAGTTTAACGGCTTTGTAAAAACACAAAGTCTAAGTTCATTGTGTTCGTCATGGTGTTTTTTGAAACTGCACCAATTTTTTCCTCAGAGTTTTCAACTTGCGTCAAGTGTTTTGCCAAGAGGATTATTTGTAGTAGGTACATTTTCAGAATGTACTTGCTCTATTTTTGGCCAAGGTAAGACAAAGAAAAGAATCTGAAGTTGTCTTTATTGTTAAGTTATTATGCCAGTCCGGCCCGCGTGGGAATAGACTTTCCTTCATGCGGCCCTTAAGCTAAAATGAGTTTGACACCCCTCAGTATAATAAAGTACATAGCACTTACGTATTCTGAATCCTTGCTATAAGGCTTTTTTCCCCCTAATCTTAAAACTGAGTACATTTGACGAATGCCCTTTGGACTACGGCTGTTCTACATTTAATTTCTTTCTCACATGATCCCTCCATTGATATGGTCTGTCCTGAATACGTCAATTCATCTACTTGTTCAGTGTTTTCACCATGGAGATCAAAGGACCCACTTTCTGTCAAACTGTCAATCAAAGTGATGACGTCATATAAATTTAATACGAAAAAATAACACATAAAAACTGACTTCCGGTCAATGTTTCTCCTTCCTTCCTGTCTTCCTTCTGACATCCTGCTGTTCTTTGAGATAAGAATGTTAGGCTTGTACAGGGGGGTGTGTGGGGTCCCCCTACCCCCGATCCTGTCTCCTGACAGTTAGTTAGTAGTAGATAACAAGGAGGATGACCTGTTATCAAAGCTCGGCATTAGAGTTTCAAAACACTCACAAACCCATCCATTGGCGGAACAACCAGTTGCC
This sequence comes from Entelurus aequoreus, assembly GCF_033978785.1. NCBI lineage: Eukaryota > Metazoa > Chordata > Actinopteri > Syngnathiformes > Syngnathidae > Entelurus > Entelurus aequoreus. The sequence goes on along the minus strand of NC_084742.1, from coordinate 31,319,361 downwards.
ACTCCAGCGCCGGAATCGGAATAGTCGCCCCCACCCATCATGATTGATCGCAGTCTGTCGTTGGATGAAGCTGAGACACCTGATTACAATGACTTGGCAGCATTCCGTCAGTCTCTGCCGAAACCCAACCCTAGCACTGGCTTCCATCTTCAAGAAGATGTTGTAACACTATCTGTGTTTTAATGCTACGTTGAATATTACTTCACATCATAGTAAAACTGAATGACATAGAAATAAGTATTTATTTGCTTCTAAAAGGTGCCATGATTATAAACACCCCAAAGAAATAATATTGTTTTACCAACTTTCAAATATATCACGCCACAATACTTTTAACAATACTACCAATAATACTCTAATCATGTCATTGATTATGTGGTTTAATGAAGGTTTTAAGCCACATCACGCGGTTAAAAAAAGATGAACAATTAGTTTTGTATGAATGCTAAATGTTTAAAGCTAAGAATACCAATGTTTTTGAGATCTTCCCACACAACTTTTAAAACCTCCTGCGTAGTACAGCATATACTCATCAAATTGGTGAATCCCGTTCTCTGTCCATCTTGATTCACTTATTCCCAGTATGTCAGTACTTAACCTTGCCATTTCGTTGACTAGATTTTCCACTTTTCCTGGTTTGTATCATGTTCTTACATTCCAAGTTCCAATCTTCAAGATTTTCCTCCTGGTTTTCAGATGAGTCACATCAGCTAAGGGCCTTCAACTCTGGTTTTGAGCCTCTAGTTTGATTAAGCCGCTTCCTATTAAGCTGAATGTCTTCTTCTTTCCTGGTATTATTTGCAGAAGGTCTTGCTGCAGGGGTCCCAGCATGACTCTCAACTGAGTATGGTCCTGGTCCTTTCTGAGGTGGCTGCCCATTTGTTTGTTCTTGCCAAGACTGCTCAAGTGTGCCCCTGCTATCTGGGCCAGTGACCATTCCGGCTCCTCTGTCCTGTCCTCCAGTTCACATGCACTTAGAGAGGATGGCATTTCTCTGTCCACCTCCACTGGAGGCCGACCGCCCTAACTTAGTTTGGCATACCAGTCGAGGCAAAGTCCGGTATGGCCAAAGGTGTGCACTCCCGTTCACTTGTAGCCATGAGTGAGATATTCAGGGTGGTGAAGGCCCAAGCATTAGTTAGCCTTATCATGGATATGTGAGGTGCTACTCCTCAAAAACAACCCCTATTCTCTATATTATTAATACACACCTATATCATTTACTATATATAGACCATACACTTTTAATGAATAATTCATACATTAAAAAAACTATTGATTGATTGAGACTTTTATTAGTAGGTTGCACAGTGAAGTACATATTCCATACAATTGACCACTAAATGGCAACACCCGAATACGTTTTTCAACTTGTTTAAGTCGGGGTCCACTTAAATTGATTCATGATACAGATATATACTATCAGATATATACTATCATCATAATACAGTCATCACACAAGATAATCACATTGAATTATTTACATTATTTACAATCTGGGGTGTGGAGGGGGGGGGGTAGGTTTGGTTGTTATCATCAGTCATCAACAATTGAGAACAGAGAAATGGATATTGGAACAGTGTAGGTCTGACTTGGTAGGATATGGACAGCAAGTAGTGGACATAGAGACAGAGAGAGAGAGAGAGAGAGAGAGAGAGAGAGAGAGAGAGAGAGAGAGAGAGAGAGAGAGAGAGAGAGAGGATCAGAAGGCATAAGAAAAAGTATCTGCATTTGATTGTTTACATTTGATTATTAACAATCCGGGGAGGGTGTTAGTTTAGGGTTGTAGCTGCCTGGAGGTGAACTTTTATTGCGGTTTTGAAGGAGGATAGAGATGCCCTTTCTTTTATACTGTCATGTCTGTTTATCATGTTTTTGTTTTGGCCATGTGCTGTTTGTTTTTTTGGACACTTTCTTAGTTCCTGGTTTCACTTCCTTGTTTGGTTTGGTTTCCATGGTCACCCATTAGTTTTCACCTGTCATGTCACGCACCTGTTTTACGTTTTGAGTCACGCACCTGTTTGTTCCAATCATGTCACTGTTATTTAAGTCTACCTTTGTTCATCACTCGTTCTGCCTGCATTGTGTTTGTCACGCGTTTATGTCAAGTAAGTGTTTGATTATGCCATGTCATCCATGCCAAGTAATTAAGCTTCATGTGTTCTAGGCACGCTTGCCTTTTTGCTTTATTGTTTGCGTGTGAGATAGTTTTAGTGATTTATGTTGAATAAATCCAAGCTCACCTTCACGCTGTCGTCCGGAGCCGTTTTTTGCATGGGAAGAACAACCCCCCCCCACGTGACATTATGCAGGCAGCAGACGTTCTTCCACAGACGGGCCATGACGAGGTGATGGAGACGCGCTGGCGAAGATGGAGGCCAGCCAGAAAGGCTTCTTTTCGCCAGCATGGCGCGTCGTTCCCCCAGGATCCTCCTCCGGACAACAAGATTCCCCAACCAGCCCTGTCTTCCTCGCCGCCGCAGGAGACCCGTGCTGATGACGTCATCCCGCCCACTGGTGATGACGTCAGAGACCAAGACTTTTTTTTAGATTCCATTTACGCCCTCTGTCAGCCGCCCACTAAGGACTTTGTTTCAAACAGTAATCCTTTTGAGAAATTTTTTTCAAAATTTAGATTTGTTCAGACCCAGTCTAAAGTGGGGGTGGTAAATAGACATTTTGGACAATTTAATGGGGAGGATTATGCCCCACTCCTGACCACCCTCTACCCACCCCTAAAGAAGATGCCAGACCGCAGGGAGCGCGTCTGGTATCCGCTCCTTGAGGGGGGGGCTGGGACCGGGAGCTGTGTTGGTGGGGTGGCTCAGCTGCACCCAACCAGGCAGCAACCTCCATCCCGGCCGCCACCACCAGTCCGTCACCATGCCAAGCCACAGCCCCCAGCTAGGCCACCTGCACCACGTCAAGTTCCACACGGCCAAGCTCCGGTACCAGCTCCACGCGGCCAAGCTCCGGTACCGGCTCCACGCTGCCAAGCTCCGGTACCGGCTCCAAGCTGCCAAGCTCCGGTTACGGCTCTACGCTGCCAAGCTCCGGCTCCACGCTGTCAAGCTCCGGTTCCGGCTCCACGCTGCCAAGCTCCGGTTCCGGCTCCACGCTGCCAAGCTCCGGTTCCGGCTCCACGCTGCCAAGCTCCGGTTCCGGCTACACACTGCCAAGCTCCGGTTCCAGCTCCACGCTGCCAAGCTCCGGTACTAGACCCACGCCAAGACCAAGACCCACGCCAAGACCAAGACCGCCAAGACTGCCAAGACCAAGACCAAGACGACCAAGACCAAGACCAAGACTGCCAAGACCAAGACCAAGACCCACGCCGCCAAGACCAAGACCCACGCCGCCAAGACCAAGACCCACGCCACCAAGACCAAGACCAAGACCCACGCCACCAAGACCCACGCCGCCAAGACCAAGACCCACGCCGCCAAGACCAAGACTGCCAAGACCAACACCAAGACCAACACCAAGACCCACGCTGCCAAGACCAAGACCCAAGCTGCCAGGACACGCCACGCCAAGCTTTTCCGCCCGACGCACCACGCCAAGCTTCGTCATCTGCTACTGCCACGTCGACGAAGCGCCTGCCTTCTCGTCTGCCATGGATGTGGCCGCTGCCTTGTCGTCCGCCACGCCGGGTGCGCCCACCTTCTCATCGGCCACGGGTGTGGCCCTTCCCGGGTCGTCCACCTCGCCTGCGGCGGCGGCGTTCCATTCGCCGCCGCCACATGACTATGCCTCGGTGGATTCGGGGCCACTTGGCCTGGCGACCCACCGCCATGTCCCCCTCCCGCCCTCCCATGACTCTTGATCCTGTTTTGTGTTTTGTTTTTTGGACATCTGGGATCTGTCCGTAAGGGGGGGTTCTGTCATGTCTGTTTATCATGTTTTTGTTTTGGCCATGTGCTGTTTGTTTTTTTGGACACTTTCTTAGTTCCTGGTTTCACTTCCTTGTTTGGTTTGGTTTCCATGGTCACCCATTAGTTTTCACCTGTCATGTCACGCACCTGTTTGTTCCAATCATGTCACTGTTATTTAAGTCTACCTTTGTTCATCACTCGTTCTGCCTGCATTGTGTTTGTCACGCGTTTATGTCAAGTAAGTGTTTGATTATGCCATGTCATCCATGCCAAGTAATTAAGCTTCATGTGTTTTAGGCACGCTTGCCTTTTTGCTTTATTGTTTGCGTGTGAGATAGTTTTAGTGATTTATGTTGAATAAATCCAAGCTCACCTTCACGCTGTCGTCCGGAGCCGTTTTTTGCATGGGAAGAACAATCCCGCAGCCAGCTGCGACCCCCCACGTGACATATACCTGTTGGGAGCGCATTCCACATTGATGTGGCATAGAAAGAGAATGAGTTAAGACCTTTGTTAGTTCGGAATCTGGGTTTAACGTGGTTAGTGGATAATTAATTATTTAAAAAATGCAAATCAAATCACTAAAATAACTACCAATCATTAAATAAAACATGTATTATTCTTTAGAATAAATGTAATGAAGTAGTAATCACGAGAATGGTAAGAAGCAAAAGTCTGCATGACCTGTATAATATACACATATGGTAAAATATACATTTAAATAATAATGAATTAACTCATGCAAGAAAATCCATAACTAAAATGTTATAAATAAATAATACACATACAAAAATGTATAGTGAATTTAAAATTGAAATAATTGTGTTATATTCATATTTTTATTGTATTATTTATTTGCATTAAAGCAGTGGTCCCCAAACAACGGTCCGTGACGCATTTGCCACACAGAAACATTTATTAATGTATAAACTACCGCAGTTTCTCCGACTTAAATTCCGCCTGTCCCATTAAACACACCAATAAACTGGTTAACAGATGTACATCACAGCTCCTTTATATCACAACTTCAGCTTTATAGTGAGTTCATTTTTCATGCTCATTTTTTGTGCTGTTTGTATGTTTCACACATGGAAAGTCGGTCCGTGAACATAATGCATACACTAAACCGGTCCCTGGTGGAGAAAAGGTTGGGGACCCCGGAATTAAAGTATATGTATTACATTAAGAATTTGAAATATCAGAATCAGAAATACTTTCTTAATCCCCGAGGTGTTTTATAAGTGTTTGCTTTTTGTGTCCAGACTTTAGGGACACCAATACTTTCTTTAAAGTCAATACATGAATAAAAACTCAAATATTATATTTATTCAGCCAGCTCTGGTATGTGTATAGAAAACATATTTATTGTCTATTTATACATTCTATATCAATATTCTTATAATATTTTTTTTATATTTCAAACTTTCCAAAGCATTTATCGTGCTCTTTTTTTAGCACGTAAACTACGCCCCATGTAACTGTGGATAAAGCACTTAGGAAGTCAACATGAGGAAAAAAAATAGTTTTTTTTGTTGTATTATTTTTCAACTGTGAAGTTGAATTCCAATGGATTTGTGGAATCCAGGGACCACACCCCCAGAGGTCGGAGGTCGCATCTCAGAAGGACTCTTTGTCAGCGCACATGGAGGTAAAATGCCTCTGAGCACTTTTTTTTTTTTTTTTTCAGGAATCCAATTCAAAATGTGTTTTACACATGAGAGGAAGAGAACCCGTGAAATGATGAGAGACATACTGTACCTGTGCTGACATTGTGGGGCAGCATGCATATCCTGGAATAGTCACGTGACTGTCAGAGGACAACTTAAAAGGGTTGTCTGCCATAGACTATTTAAAATATACCCTATTCTGTTCAACCTCACTGGTAACATGAGCTGGCTGATGGTGTTCTTGTCATATTGTTGCTTTGAAAAATGTAACTTTGAGCAAGTTGAAGACAGACACTTTATAAGAGAGTTCAAATTAAAAGCAAAAAGTTGTATATAATACATTTTTTAACTTGTTTTTCCGGTTTTAATCTCATGACATCATTTGAATTCTGAACCGTAAAATCATAAACAAATATTAAAGCAGGTTAACAGCGCCCTCTGCTGGTTAAACGAAGGCAATGCTACAAATGGCACGATGGATGGATGGATGGATGGATGGATGGATGGATGGATGGATGGATGGATGGATAGATAGATAGATAGATAGATAGATAGATAGATAGATAGATAGATAGATAGATAGATAGATAGATAGATAGATAGATAGATAGATAGATAGATAGATAGATAGATAGATAGAGGTTTTCATTATCTAATAAACCCAATTCTTGTATTTGTTATCTGACACTGTTTTTTTTACTAAATTATATATGATTTAATTTAGGATAAATGATATCAGACACTGGATTTCAATAAATAACGATGAATGAATTGATTTAGGATACATGATCTCAGACAGGGTAGTTTTCATCAAATAATGAGAAATTAATAGATTCAGGATAAATTATATTAGACACTGTGGTTTTCCTTCAACATGAATAAATTCCTAATTCAGAATAACTGATGTCAGACACTGTTTTTATTTAATAATAATCAATGAATACATTCAGCATGAATGCTGTCAGACACGGAGGTTTACATTTTGTGATAAATTAATGAATTTAAGACAAATGATATCAGACACAGTGGTTTTCATTGAATATTGATAGAGGAACAATTTCAAGACGAATGATGTCAGACACTGTGGTTTTTATTAAATAATGATAAATGAATACATTCTGGATAAATGATGTCAGACACTGAGTTTTTTATTATGTAATGATAAATGAATTAATTCAGGATTAATTATATCAGACACTGGTTATCATTGAATATTAAAACATTAATGAACTGAAGGATAAACAATATCAGACATTGTGGTATTCAATAAATGAATTAAGGATAAATGATATTAGATACCGTTTACACTTTTTCTGAAACTGGCTCCTATTAGTTTTGGAATTGCATTTACTGTATTCAGTATTGACTAAGTTCCTTGCTCAATATTGATATGTTAACAATTTTAAAGGTCATTTTTGGTAAATGACCGCTGAAGGAATGGAAAAAATCTCATTCCCTTCAGAGTTGTCAGAGTTCACATGTTCCAGGCCCGTCTCAGCAGGCGGATGTTTAAATGTTCACTAATCCGCATTTAGAGCCTACAGGCCTTTGCTATGACATCAACCCTTCCACTCCTGCACGCACGCACACACAACTTCTACTACTATTAATAGACCTGTTAGGACCTCCAATGACTGCATCCATGCCTCACAAGGTGACAGATGTTTACGAAGGTGAGGATATAAAGCGACAAAGTCTGCACTGAAGGAACTCCTATGTCTGATATGTGTCACATATAGTACATCCAGTATTCACAGCGCTTCACTTTTTCCACATTTTGTTATGCATCAGCCTTATTCCACAATGGAATACATTAATTTCCCCCTCAAAATTCTACACACAATACCCTATAAGAGTATTCACAGCACTTCACTTTTTCCACATTTTTTATGTAACAGCCTTATTCCACAATGGAATACATTAATTGTTGCCCCTCAAAATTCTACACACAATACCCTATAGGAGTATTCACAGCACTTCACTGTTTACACATTTTGTTATGTAACAGAGTTATTCCACAATGGAATACATTCATTTGTTTCCCTCAAAATTCTACACACAATACTCTACAAGGACAAGGTCAAAACGGTTTTTTTTGAGAATCTATTGTAAAAGTATTAAAAATAGAAAAATAAGAAATCACATGTACATAAGTATTCACAGCCTTTGCCATGAAGCTCAAAAGTGAGATAAGGTGCATCCTGATACAACACTTGAGGCACGGCGCGTCCTTGTTTGACACCTTTTTGACACGTAACAACAAATTCCAACTCTGTCTGTAATTCCACATTTTTCGCACCAGAATTCCCCAAAATTTGAAATTTTACACAATTTAAAAAATTCTACTTTTCACCAATTTATATATTTTTAATTACACATATTACCTTTTTAAAAAAAAAAATTAAAAAAGTTTTGCGACTGCAACAGTATATTTATAAAGGGGATCTTAATGTCTAAATTTTGATTTTCTTTTATTTAATAAAATGGTAATCTACCGTCTCCGTTTATACCAAATGGAAAAAAGTATGTCACATACATTTTCATCTATTAAAATCTATACATTTTTATACTAAGAACATCTACATATGTGGACTTTTAAATGCTTTAAGAACATGTTTTATTAATATTCAAATTTCTTTTTTGAGAAACATGGTGAAGTAAAAATTACAAAATGAACTCATTTTAAATAAAATGTATCAAGCTAATCTTTTTTTTTAAACTACATACATTCGGGGCCTAATATCTAACAGATATTAAGATTAAAGATTAAAGTACCAATGATTGTCACACACACACTAGATGTGGTGAAATTTGTCCTCTGCATTTGTCCCATCCCCTTGGGGAGCAGTGGGCAGCAGCGGCGCCGCGCCCGGTAATCATTTTGGTGATTTAACCCCCAACTCCAACCCTTTGTTGCTGAGTGCCAAGCAGGGAGGTTATGGGTCCCATTTTTATAGTCTTTGGTATGACTCGGCTGGGATTTGAACTCCAACCTACCGATCTCAGGGCGGACACTCTAACCCAGGGGTGGGCAATTAATTTTTACCGGGGGCCGCATGAGCTACCCGAGCACTGCTGGAGGGCCACATCGACAATATTTCAATTAAATTTTGCTCAATATTATTTTTGATATATACCGTAAGATAAATAATAATAATAATAATAATAATTAATAATAATAGTAATACTTCAACATAGTGTGTGTAACAGCATTCCATGACTAATATAAATAAATTAACATTAATAATAAATGACAGTAAAATAAGCACACGTATGACTGAGGAGTCATAGTGTAACTTTGTGTGGTGTTTGAGTTGTCCGACTTTTTGTGTGGCCATAAACGCACCAGTGGTTTAGTGCTATGCGTGTTGGTGACAGATGACAAGTTGGTTTTGGCCTGGTTTGTACGGCAGAAAATGACTAGTTTTTCGAGATAGAAGTGTTTTACTTATGTTTTTGGTGTGGTTATGGCCGAATATAAACAGTTTTGCTCAATAAAGTGATCGATATAATTCCTGTCCTCGAAGCATCTCGATAGACGTTACAATAATTGAACGGTGTTCAATTGAACGGTGTTGACGAACACCATTAGGGCCGCTTGTTGTCACTGTCACTCAAAGTTGCATTGCAAAATTCCATAGAATAAATATGTTTATTTTGTACCCCGCCTTCCGCCCGATTGTAGCTGAGATAGGCTCCAGCGCCCCCCGCGACCCCGAAGGGAATAAGCGGTAAAAAATGGATGGATGGATGGATGTTTAGAATTCAGATGGGATTTGATTTGGTGCGCGGCATATACTTTCTGCGCGCAGCGCACGCTTGAGCAGTGCGCAATTGCGCAGGCACGCATGAGGGGACGTTGCTTTGCAGTTCATGTCTTGTTGAAAACACGCCATTCCTCATCAACTTTTCTCTTTTTAGCGTCTCGGGTGTAAACCGTGCATCACTTGTCGCTGCATGTGCACCTTCACTCGCAGGTTACACACTGACACACGCCCATAAATAATACCTTTCAAAATAAAAGCAGCACAGTTGTATTGCGCGCACGACATAGATGTTTTTTCAACTTTATTTTGTAATTGCAGCTGTTCACATTCACTCACAATCACGCACACGCATATGTCCACACGAAAGTAATACAAATAACGATTTTCAAAACAAAAGCAGCACCGTTGTATTGCACACTCGACATAGATACTTTTTTAAATTGATTTTGTAATTTATAATTGGCCTCACGCGGGCCGGACAGGGACGCACAAAGGGCCGGATGCGGCCCGCGGGCCGCAGAATGCCCAGGTCTGCTCTAACCTATCGATACATTTTCAAACTTTGGTACGTGTTCGTGGGCTCTGGTACGCCAAATGATCACTTAAAAAAAGTAGTATTCTTTTTTTTAAGAACCACAAATCTAGTAATGAAGTGACTGGAGTCGTTATCAAAAGTTTATCAGCCTTCAATGGAAGTTGTTACATTTCGACTACTGTAGGCCGTAGTCGAAGCCAAAATAAAGAATTAAGACCGTTTTACTCGGTCATTTCTATCACTCAACACGAGAGTTGGGGAAAATAATCGATTTTTAGATGCATTGCATTTCGGACAAGGACGATTATAAAATCGATGAGTGGATATATTTATTGTGAATAAAGTAATGCAGACAGTTCTAAAATTTGGCAAAGAGCCACCTCACCGATAGATCCGACCAGCTCCTTTATTTTACGGCTCTTTTGTTCCAGTTTTGCACACATTTCTATTAATTTAATAAATGTGGCCATTAATTTAATTTATTATTTTCACTTATTACAATTGCACTGTTTTTAAAAGTTGCAATTGATAAACGCTCATTTAGTTAAACAAAAATAAATGTAAAACTGCATCCGTATACATAAATTAAAGATGCATCCATAATCAATTTTTAACCGAATCGTAGCTCCTGAATCGTAATCGAACGGCGTGGCGAAGTTGGTAGAGTGGCTGTGCCAGCAATCGGAGTGTTGCTGGTTACTGGGGTTCAATTCCCACCTTCTACCTTCCTAGTCACGTCCGTTGTGTCCTTGGGCAAGACACTTCACCCTTTGCCTCTGATGGCTGCTGGTAGCGCCTTGCATGGCAGCTCCCGCCATCAGTGTGTGAATGTGTGTGTGAATGGGTGAATGTGGAAATACTGTCAAAGCACTTTGAGTACCTTGAAGGTAGAAAAGCGCTATACAAGTACAACCCATTTATCATTTATAATCGTGAGGTGCCCAAAGATTCCCACCTCTACTCGACACGCGTGGGAACCAAATTTTCTCCGCGTACGTCCGCTCTTTCCCAGCCTCCAAGCCAATCAACGCGCAGAAAGCATGTAAACAAAGCGGAACATTGGCAGCGAAAGCTGCACATAACAATGATGCCTTCAAGGCCATGGGAAACCACAACATCTGGTAACTATTGAATAAAAGTACACGTGGAACATAACATAACAGAAGACCCAGTCCATTACAACATGAATCAAATAAAAATAAAATAAAGAGGTGTTTTATTTTCCTATATTCAAACACAGTGTTACTGTTCAAACTGTGTGTAATGTTACAGTGGCCCAAAACATTAAAAATGCTTGCTAAATAAAACATCTGCCTTGTTTTTAATGAATACTTAGGCCTACCGTGCTACTGTATATTACTGTTGGTCATTATGGTGGTACTTTGACAGCCAAGTATTTTCTGAGGTGGCCTAGTGGTTAGAGTGTCCGCCCGGAGATCGGTAGGTCGTTGTCATGTCTGTGTTAGTCATGTTTTTGTTTTGCTTGGGTTTTGGGCTCTTTTTTTAGTTCCTGGTTGCACTTCCTTGTTTGGTTTGGTTTCCATGGTCACCCATTAGTTTTCACCTGTCTTGTCACGCACCTGTTTTCACTGATCACGTCACTATTTAAATCTGTCTGTTTCTGTTGTTCGTCCTGGCGTCCTCACACATTCACACTCTGATGATCCATGCTGCTCTTTTTCATGTTTTTTCATGCCAAGTAAGTTTTGTTTATTAAGACCACAGTTAGTGTTGTTGTTTCTTTGTTCATAGTTTTTGTGCCCACGTGCATGTCTTTTGTTTCTTAGTCAAGTTGTATTTCCGCCTTTGTGCGCGCCATTTGTTTGCTTCCTTTTTGTTGTAGTTTATTAGTGTTAAACAATAAGTCATGTATTTAAATTCACGCCTTGCCCGCGCCAATTTTCCTTTGCCTTCCGGAGAAGCAAAACCCAAGAACCCAGTCGTGACAGTCGTGAGTTCAAACCCCGGCCGAGTCATACCAAAGACTATAAAAATGGGACCCGTTACCTCCCTGCTTGGCACTCAGCATCAAGGGTTGGAATTGGGGGTTAAATCACCAAAATTATTCCTGGGTGCGGCCACTGCTGCTGCTCACTGCTCCCCTCACCTCCCAGGGGGTGAGGGTGATGGGTCAAATGCAGAGGATAATCTCACCCCACCTGGTGTGTGTGTGTGACAATCATTGGTACTTTAACTTAAATGTAAAAAAATAGAGTTAACTTAATTGCAAAAAAAAATATTGCATTCCTCAGGTATAAACAATGCGTAATAACACTGAACAATGTTTTGTGTATGACATTCTGACAATAAAATTGCCTTTGTGTACAAATATTGGGGTCTTTTTAAGGCCCTGTGATTGATCATGAATAATCCAAATTCAAAAGTATGATTAATCTGATTGAAAACAATCATTTGCACGTAAAACACAAAACAACAACAACACAAATCCAATCTGGTTGGAAAGAGGAAGTGGCAATTGTTGTTGTGAGGACTTGTGCAATCAAGCACCTACTTCCTCACAGGACTCTCCCACAGTAGCAATAAACCGCAGAAAAAAAGCCTGTGA
>NC_084742.1:31199451-31304451 GCF_033978785.1 Entelurus aequoreus | reverse complement strand
TGATGACGTATGCGCGTGACGGAATCAGTTGATGCGGAAGTATTGGTACCCCATTGAATACAATACAAAAAAGGTCTGTTTTCATTTCAACATTCCACAGTATTCTGGACATCTGTGTTGGTGAATCTTTTGCAATTTTTTATTTTTTTTTAAACACAACCAGGAAGACAGAGATGGATAGCAGACGCGTTAGCCGCCGAACTCACCTTAACTTCCTCCGTCTCGCCGACCGCATCTGTGATCGGGTGAAGTCCTTCGTCGCACCGTCGATCGCTGGAACGCAGGTGAGCACGGGTGTTGATGAGCAGATGAGGGCTGGCTGGCGTAGGTGGATAGCTAATGTTTTTAGCATAGCTCTGTGATGTCCGGTTGCTAAGTTAGCTTCAATGGCGTCGTTAGCAACAGCATTGTTAACCTTCGCCAGGCTGGAAAGCATTAACCGTTTATTTACATGTCCCTGGTTTAATAGTATTGTTGATCTTCTGTCTATCCTTCCAGTCAGGGATTTATTTATTTTGTTTCTATATGCAGTTAAGCACAGTGCTATCACGTTAGCTCCGTAGCTAAAGTGTTTCGTCGACGTATTGTCGTGGAGATAAAAGTCACTGTGAATGTCCATATCGCGTTCTCGACTCTCATTTTTTAAGAGGATATAGTATCCAAGGTGGTTTAAAATACAAATCCGTGATCCACAATAGAAAAAGGAGAGAGTGTGGAATCCAATGAGCCAGCTTGTACCTAAGTTACGGTCAGAGCGAAAAAAGATATGTCTTGCACTGCATTCTAGTACTTCACTCGAACGTTCCTCCTCCACGAATCTTTCATCCTCGCTCAAATTAATGGGGTATTCGTAAATTTTTCGGTCCGAATCGCTCAAGCTGCGTTGAAAACAATAGGAAAATGTGAGGAGCCTTTCAATTGACTACGTCACGCTACTCCCGGTAGGGGCAAGACTTTTTTTATCAGATACCAAAAGTTGCGATCTTTATCGTTGTTGTTCTCTACTAAATCCTTTCAGCAAAAATATGGCAATATCGCAAAATTATCAAGTATGACACAGAATGGATCTGCTATCCCCGTTTAAAAAAAAAAATTCATTTCAGTAAGCCTTTAAGTTGTTGCACTCAAAACGTCCAAAATGGTGAGTGTGCAGTGACCCTTCCCACCCTCGATATTCGCCATCTTGGCTATGTGTCGGATGAAGAATGGGACAAACTTCTACAGTTGCAATTCCACAAAGGAGTGAAAAGGAAGTAAATATTGCGATCGTCACTTCAGGTAAGTGTGCAACAGCAATAGATTCAGGATAGCACTAATAGTCTTAAATGTGCACCCTCAGGAACTAAGTACACACTGTACACAGTATACTTATTGAAGCATACTGATGCAAGTAATCAATTTGAGACCCAGCTTTTGTCCTCAATTAATGCATTTTGTACTTACACACTGAGTGCTTAAGTGAGTTCACACTGACAAGTACAGCAAAATACAGTGCACTGACAGTACAGTAATCCTTCGCCACATTGCGCTTCAAATTCTGAGGCTTCACACCACTTTTTTAAAAGCATTTTATCTTTATCGTAAATGAAGTCTTATTTGTGTCTTGTATGTCTTACAAGACAGTATGTGTCTTATTTCTTGTTACTGTATTATGTTGTGCTTGATCACAATCAAATATTCACCAAGTGGGTCTTCCGTTTTCAAATTAGAAAGGGAGCTATTGTTTACGTGCCTGTTTTTCATGTCTAGTGACGAGAATAACTGTTGATGCACTTTAACTGCCTCCTCATCAATAATGCATCGCCAAATTAACGTGAGCGAGGTCAAACGACAAAACTGGAATGCCGCGGCAGGACTTGGTGACACTCAAGGCTAACGACACGGCAAATGCTGGCACCATTTTCGCCGCGACGATCAAGTTGACCAACTTTTTGATGCACTTCATCTTCGACTCCTGCCTCGTCAATAACACATCTGTCTTGGGCAGGAACAACGCAGCGGGAGACTTTTGGTCAGTATTATTTGCATGTGGAAATATTTGGTGTGTGTATCGTTATGTCAATTTAATAACCTGTTATGTTGTTATGCTTAGAACTCTTCAATCAAACACACGCACAGCAACATCAATCTCGCCGGGTCGGCTTTTTAAAGTTCTGTCTTGGCCTCGCCCCCGGCAGCACCTTCAGCCGTGGAGGCGGAGCCTGCGGGCTCTGCGTCTTTAGTCTGGAAAGACAGCGAGGCCGAGTTGATGCAGTATCGCTTGCCAGTGGGTTTTGGGCCATCATCAAACAGGTGTCCCAGATGGGCGCCACACTGCGTCCAAATGGAGAAATTAGCTATTTAATTTGATATTTTATTAAATGATAACATATTTGGTAGACAATTCGGTGAGGTTTTTTTATCTTTGTGGCAATACATTAGTGTACCTGGCTGCAGGTGGTCTCCACTCTGTGCATCCCATAGGAGAAATCATCTGACACGGTGATGGAATCCTCTTTCACAAGGTCAAAGAAGGAAGGCCAACCTGCACGTTTGACATGCACAGGAAAATATGTTGCAACGACTCAACAAACCAAACAAAAACTGTGCTCCAATATGTGTTTGTATGGTTATATTCTTGTGGTTGACATTTGTTATATTTGATTACACATAAGTGATAATACTGATCACCTCATTATTTCAACACTAACACTGAATCTGTCGCCAACATTAAAGAACAATCATTTGCGATTCTCTTTTTAAATTACCACAATTCTTAACCGTTCGAAATTCAGAATGATGCGAGAGAGCTTACCTGATCCGGAGTCATATTTCGATTTAGAACTATCAAAAAAAGGAAAGAAATAGACTTTAGAACAAGTATTTTGTATTAGATTGACAAAAACAGAGTCAATGTATCTGTGCTTGTATTGTGATTTATCGGTACCCAGCCTATGGTTTGGTACTGTGTACTCAGGCTTTTTACTGATCATTGTAAACTTTTCTTAAGTTCCTAAATTTGTTGTAGTCTATTCTATTAGTATTATTACAACTACTATTCTCACTATTTTGTTTTTATTTATTCAATAATCTATTTATATTGTATTTTTACATATACATTCAAATATATTTCTTATAATTTTTTTAGATGACAAAAATTTAATTTTACCAGTGTGGAGTCTCAAAGGTAGTGTTTCTCCTCAATCCTCTGCGCCATGCCATGTCTTGTTATTTTTAATAGTGCAGTGTGCATGAGTTTTCTTTTTTTTTCTTTTTCCGGGTGAAAAGCACTGTTACAATTGCCTGTCCATAATAAGTGCCATATAAATAAAGTTTGATTAATTAAAGTTATGTATTACATATTACACTAATTTGCTTTGCCACCTATATAAAACACAAAGTTTATATATCTCAATACAGTATATTGACCTACATTGGATTGGTTTTAACATTTAAAAATAATCATTTACTGTACTTACTGCATTCATATTCTTATTTTATTCATCTTGTTTTATTTGTATTCTATTTGGTGATCTTAGTTTTGCTAGTTAATGTTTCATGTAGCACCATTGCACCAAAATAAATCCTAGTTTGTGAACCCTCACTGACATTAGCAATAAAATTATTCTGATTCAACACAAAAGCTAAGCAGATTTATAGAAAAAAAACCTGAGGTCCATACCGATTTGCGACTTTGGAGTACCGTTACACATTACTAAAACAAAATGTAACCGTGTGAAATTATACACTAGAGCAGTGCTTCCAAAACACTGTACAATGTGCCGTGGGAGATCTGTCGGTTACTTAACTGGATCTGTGGCTCAAATGATAAATTGGCCATACCAGCAACTTGAGGGTTCCAGGTTCAATTCTAGATTCTGCCATCCTGGTCATAGCCGTTGTGTCCTTGGGCAAGACACTTTACCACCGTTGCTCACAATGGTGTATGAATGTGAATGAATGTTTGGTGGTGGTCGAAGAGGCAAATTGGCAGCCACGGTTCCAGGGCAGCTGTGGCTACAAATGTAGCTTACCACCATCACCGTGTGAATGTGGAGTGAGTGAATGATGGGTTCTCAGTTCTCTGAAGCGCTTTGAGTGTCTAGAAAACCCACTATATAAATCTAATCCATTATTTTTATTATTTACTAAAAATATTGTATTTTTGTGAGTCTAGCAACACCAGGGACAATTTGTGATAGGCAGAGCAACGGAATGCTAGATGGCAAAATGTACATAAATAACCTGTTTATTCACCAATTCATTCACATTACATTTGTTTGGAGAGATGTGGCTCAATAAAGATTGGCAAACACTGCACATATGTGAAGTAAATTTGACAAGGGAGCCGAAGTGGCACAGAACAATGATGAACATTTATAATAAACATAATTTTAAAATTAGACGTATGTGTTACAGACAGTGTGACAGACAGTGTGACAGACAGTGTATTTTACAAAAGAACGGCGTTCTTAATTCCCCCTGTCAAATTGGTCCCAGCTAGTGGGAGGGGCTATGGGCTAATTAAGTTGGAAAATGCCCTTTTTCTGACAGTCTGCTGTCTGTCACTGCCAGAGGAGGTTCTCTGTCCTGAGCAGGAGCTCAGGTCTCCATGCATCAAACATCGACTGAGGTGATTATTTTGATGATGAGATTATGTTGTGTTGTAACCGGTTAAATGAGTTTTGTTGATTGCTAATTGATTTTGCTAAATCTGTTTCGATTAGTTAATTATTTACTTTGACATATTTGATTATTGACCTTTGATTGTGAACACATGTATTTTGTTATAATGGATGATTTACCTTTTGATTATTTATTTTTAATATGCTTATTTTTATTAGTTATTTAGGCCTATTTAATGCATGTGACGTTGAAATTGATTTAGAATGTAAATTTACTATATACTGTATAATATACTATACTAATATTGCCTCTATTTATTACTATTGCAGCTTTTGGGTGCTTTGTTTCCTCTTGTTGTTCACCTCTTGACACTTTGGGTTGTAAATAAATGTTTGTAAACTGTTACCAACTGCGTACTTTGCCATCTTTGGTTTGAAAGTCTGGTTTGCAAAGGTTACATTACCTTCACCTGAGGTGGGGTGACAGTTTGCACCATGTTAATACTGTACATGGTGTCCACAAAGTCTCTTTACAGTGTGTTACAAAAGCAGTTGGTGAGATGTTAATCAGATTTGTTCTAACTACATTGCCACATGTCACAGTGCAAGTGCAGTGCACATGTTCAAGGGTTCCTAAAGCAAACCGTTCCAGACTGGAGGATTGAAAAGGAAGCTCCAATTCCCTGGTCACCTTCTTTGGCAGATATTACTTTCCTGGACCTCTTTCTATGGGGTTAAATATATTGCATATAGAACGGGACAGTGGCGACCTGAAGCAAAAGCACTTGTCCACATTGATTAAACTAAGGCTAAGCAAATATTGCAGGAAATCCGATGCTTCGTGCAATGGTGCATTAAATCAGAATTCTGTATCTTCTATGCATTGTGTAATAATTCCCACTGATTTGTCTGTTCATTTGATATTCAATACAGCTAATGGATTAAAAATAGACTTTCTGGACCCCTTTGCGGCACTTACTAAACCACAAATGACCACAATGAGTGCGTTAAAGGTTTTACCTGAACAACGGAGTTCCACAAACAACACAGGTGTAGGTTCCTTTGTCTTTGTGGTGTGTGAACTCTCCAGTGAAAGCACTGTGCAGAAAAATGCATTGTAAACATACATCCTTATACACTACTAGGGATATAACAAAATAAACATTTTATATCACGACCAACATTTTGTTATATTAGTATTGTTGAATGTGCTCAAAGTATAGACACACTATAAATGTTTTACCAAGTTTTATTTAAACCAAAAATACATGAATAAAAAAAACACACAATATACTTTTCTTGGCAGAAGAATTTTTTTGGTCATAAAAAAATACAATCATGCGTGCTTACGGACTGTATCCATGCAGACTGTATTGATCTATATATATATATATATATATATATATATATATATATATATATATATATATATATATATATATATATATATATATATATATATATATATATATATATATACTGTAGGAACCAGAATATTAATAACAAAGAAACAACCCTTTTGTACGAATGAGTGTGAATGGAGGAGGGATTTTTTTTTTTGTGTTGGTGCACTAATTGTAAGTGTATTTTGTGTTTTTTAACTTAATTTAATTTTAAAAAATATATATATTTTATTTATTTATTTCTTGTGCAGCCCGGTACCAATCGATCCACGGACCGGTACCGGGCCGCGGCCCGGTGGTTGGGGACCACTGGTCTAGTGTATAAGTTATATATTGATATTTCCAATGACGTTTCTTTGGCTGGTGACATATGTTTGTCGACCTGGAGCTTTAATTTCTTCAAATTTTTCTGTTAACATCAGTTTTTCTAAGCTGTCATATCCAGTGTTGGGACTAACGCGTTACAAAGTAACGCCGTTATTTTCGGCGGTAACTGGTAGTCTAACGCGTAATTTTTTTATATTCAGTAACTCAGTTACTGTTACTACTGTACATGATGCGTTACTGCGTTATTTTACGTAATATTTTATATGGTATCGGCTAGAAACTGAAGATCTGAGTGTGTTTTATTGGAGAGCTACGGTGTCGTCCTGATTCTTCTTGTGTCACAAGGAAGAGAAGAGGCGCGCTGTGTGTGTGGGGCCGGGGGGCGTGTCCGTTTACTAACAAGACATCATGGCGGAGCCGAAGCCGAGTTTCTTAACATGGAGATATTCTCACTATTCCTTTGTCGAGCACAAAGAAAAGAAAATTTTAGTTAAATGTAAGTTGTGTCTTGGATCAAAGAGCCTATCTACTGCCCAAAACAGCAATTCAAATCTGCTGAAACAGCTACAAAAGTAACAACTCTGCCTCTGCTAATCATTCAGCACTGAAGGTGCACACACTCTGTCAATTCTCTTATATACTCTTTCATTGTAGACTTCTACAGTGTTTGATTTTCACATCACTCTAAATGTATAGACTATAAAGTTCACAAACAAAGAGGGATCCTAGTGGGCCAAGCCAATCTTCCCTTTTCTCTAATCTAAAACTGGGGAAATGCGTAGTGTTCTGGGCTTCAGTACAGTGTTGATCTCCTGGAGACATGATTTTATTTCACAATTCCTTGAGAGAAAAAAAACGCCTGGTTAGGCGTGTGTATAGCAGTATGTGTGCTGTATATAGTGACATGACATAATCATGTCTTGTGTGCCTTCCTTGGATTAAGCCAGGTTTACACCTATGTTGTGACATGTTGTTGTGATATGTTGTTGTTATGCGGTTTGTTACTTATGTATGTTATGTTGCAGCTATTTAAAATAGTTTTGTCAAATTGTTCTGGCCCAAAATAAATTGGCCCTTTGTAACATATATTTGTCTTTGTGTTGTATGTAGACCACATTGCTTAGCAGAGTTCACTGATGCAAATGCATGTCAAGTTGATCAACAGATTGTATTATTCTCCAGTGCAATAACAGTACTGAAATGAAGGCTAAAAGGGCATTAATGGGAGCCTTAAACATTTTTTAAAAAAGAAGTAACTAAATAGTTACTTTTCACAGTAACGCATTACTTTTTGGTGTAAGTAACTGAGTTAGTAACTGAGGTACTTTTGAAATAAAGCAACTAGTAACTGTAACTAGTTACCGGTTTTCAGTAACTAACCCAACACTGGTCATATCTGAGAAATTTGATTTGTTGCAATAAGATATATTTTGGTTTTTGCCAGTATTACTACCTCTACTCAAAATCCATTTTTCACAGCCAAAAAGTAGGGCAGACCATACACATGTTTTATGAAGTCTGAGTTTAGTGTCAAGTGAGATATCACTATTTCTAAATATAGCATTCATTTTGTTGAAGCTGTCTTTTGACAGAGCAATCGCTGTTGCATATGACCATTTCGCTTTATATTTTAACAGATCAGAACCTTGTTGAACCCCCCTTTGGTCTGAATTGACTGCATTCACCATATATATGATTACTGCTTCTCGTCCCCAGTACAGATTTCTGATAAGGTGTTTCTCATCAATATCCATCTCACAGTAATTATGTTTAAATATATTGGTTTATTGTCTGAATATTATTAATAGTCTAAAAGGGGAACTGTACTTTTTTTTGTAATTTTGTCTATCATTCACAATCCTTATATGAGCGAAGAACACATGTTTTTCTATTTTGTATGTTTTAATTTGTAATAAACGCCAAGTGTGATGCTAATGTTATTCGTCCATTGGGCCCAAAAAGCACGCTAAAAAGTATCCAAACTGCCAACAATATTCCATTTACATGTTGTGACCTGAATAATAAAGTTTTAGCGATATTGTTGTTATAAGCGTCAACGCAGTGGAACTACTTATGAATCACACGAATAATGTTTGTTTTGGGTCCAAAGTTTGGAATTGTTTTGTTATTAAAATAAAGATTAATAAAAATACAATCTTTATATTTACCACTCTGTTCCAAGGAAACTCAGCCTCCAGGTTCAATGTGCACAATTAAATAGCTTAGTAGCTAAAACAGCAATGTGTTAATTCAAGTTTAGTTTGGGATATGACGTTTGTTATGGGGAAATATGTTAATGTGTCTTGTAGTCATGTTAGAATCTAAGGTAGCTAGAAGTTGGCGTCCTAACTGCTATTTAGCAATTAGCAATTAGTGCGCGCCATCTGTTAGTTAGTGAATGGCAGCGTTGTGGGAACTAGCTGCCAGCTAGCGATTAACAGTGCTAACTTGCTTCTCCAGGAAATAAAGTATGTATCACCAGTCCATGAGTTGATGGAAGTGCGGTTATCAATCACGGTTTTGCGACCATTTTAATTTGCACAGTAATACTAACCGTGGAGAGTTTCACCACGGTTTATCATTAATACTGGTAATCGTTACATCACAAATACATTTGGAAAATCTAGAATCTTAATTAAACTTTCTGGGTAAGACAACATCTAAAGAGCCTTACAGTTACGCATAACCCCGCATTTCCACATCTGCGGTCCCTTCAAAGGTTTCTTGTTGTTCCCATTGGGTTGAGTTTTTTCTTGCCTGATGTGGGATCAGAGCCAAGGATGTCTTAGTGGTTTGTGCAGCCCTTTGAGGCATAAGTGAATAAGGGCTATATAAATAAACTTTGATTGACTGATTGATATTTATGGGATGGGATGGGATGTGTGGGAAGCCAGTTGTTGTTGGGACTGGCACACAAGGTAATATCGGAGTTGTTCAGACTAAACTGGTCAGTGTTTTTGCAACTAAGTTCTCTCCGTACCTTGATCCAGAGGTACTGGCGAGCTACCTGTCTGATAAACTTGCACGCAAAGTAACCTGTGAGCGCATAGTCACTGTGGGCAATCGATATAGCTCTTTTAAAGTCTGCACAGAGTGTAAAGATGTTGCAGAGATGTATGTCCCTGATCTCTGGCCAGAAGGCTCTGTGGTCAGGCGTTTTTATGAGCCACGAAAGGCAGTTGCAGTGGGGGCCAACCTACCCCTATCCTCCTCTCGTGCTGGTGTAAGTGCGGTTAAAGGGACCTTGCCCGCTCGTACCATGTAACTATGCGTGTGGGATCTTTTAACTGTCGTGGGCTGCGTCTTGGCTGCAGCGCCGGGGACCGGGCTCGGCATGTAGCCGTTGACAACCTGCTACTCAACTGTGGCATTTTATGCTTACAAGAGACATTCCTCCCAAAACAAGACCTGGGCCTCTTGAATTATTTTAATGATAATTTTCATGGAGCTGGTGAGTCAACGACTGACCTGTCAATGGGAATTGTAAGAGGGAGGATAGCTCTGGCACAAAAAGCATGATGCAGTTATTAGTGTTATTAGGCTCCAAGTTGATTGGTGTATTGCTGTTCAGTATAAGTACAACAATAGGGAGTTTATTGTTCTTAATGTGTACACTCCGTATGAATGTAAAGACAATGAGGATGACTACATGTTTAAACTTGCTTTTATTAATTCTTTTATACAGGATAATCACTGTACATGTATTTATGTGGTCGGTGACTGGAATGCTGATATTTCTGATGGCAGCTCTTTATTTGCAAGACGCCTAATACAGTTTTGTGATGAAAATGCACTCACCTTATCTAGTCAAGGGTTGTTGCCAGCTGATAGCTATTCTTATATTAGTGAAGCCTGGCACACAACATCATGGCTTGACCACTGTGTCAGTACAGCTGACGCACACGCCACTATACGTTCTATGGAGATTGTGTATGAGGCCTCTGTGAGTGACCATATTCCATTCATATTAGATATTAAGTTGGACAGTCTCCCTGAGTTGACCCAGGAAGTTAATAGCCTGAGGGCCAAACTAGACTGGACTAAACTCACAGATGAGGAAGTGCTGTTTTATTACAGGAGAACTGATGCTCTTTTAAATAATATGTCTCTTCCACTTGATGCAATTTTTTGTACTAATCTTAAAGGCCTACTGAAAGCCACTACTACCGACCACGCAGTCTGATAGTTTATATATCAATGATGAAATCTTAACATTATAACACATGCCAATACGGCCGGGTTAACTTATAAAGTGACATTTTAAATTTGCCGCTAAACTTCCGGTTCGAAACGCCTCTGAGGATGACGTATGCGCGTGACGTAGCCCGGCGAACACGGGTATGCCTTCCACATTGAAGTCGATACGAAAAAGCTCTGTTTTCATTTCATAATTCCACAGTATTCTGGACATCTGTGTTCGTGAATCTGTTTCAATCATGTTCATTGCATTATGGAGAAGGAAGCCAAGCAAGCAAAGAAGAAAGTTGTCGGTGCGAAATGGACGTATTTTTCGAACGTAGTCAGCCACAACAGTACACAGCCGGCGCTTCTTTGTTTACATTCCCGAAAGATGCAGTCAAGATGGAAGAACTCGGATAACAGAGACTCTAACCAGGAGGACTTTTGATTTGGATACACAGACGCCTGTAGAGAACTGGGACAACACAGACTCTTACCAGGATTACTTTGATTTGGATGACAAAGACGCAGACGTGCTACTGTGAGTATGCAGCTTTGGCTTTTTTTTGCGTATGTACGTAACTTTTTTAAAATATATAAGCTTTATGAACCTTGGGTTAGGTGAACGGTCTTTTGGGCTGAGTGATTGTGTGTGTTGATCATGTGTTTGAATTGTATTGGCGTGTTCTATGGAGCTAGGAGCTAGCAGAGGAGCTAGCATAACACGTACCGTACCTACGTGCGCGTCACGTACGTAACTTTTTAAAAATATATAAGCTTTATGAACCTTGGATTAGGTGAACGGTCTTTTGGGCTGAGTGATTGTGTGTGTTGATCATGTGTTTGAATTGTATTGGCGTGTTCTATGGAGCTAGGAGCTAGCAGAGGAGCTAGCATAACACATACCGTACCTACGTGCGCGTCACGTACGTAACTTTTTTAAAATATATAAGCTTTATGAACCTTGGGTTAGGTGAACGGTCTTTTGGGCTGAGTGATTGTGTGTGTTGATCAGGTGTTTGAATTGTATTGGCGTGTTCTATGGAGCTAGGAGCTAGCAGAGGAGCTAGGAGCTAGCATAACAAACACGCAGGTGTTATTATGCAGGATTAATTTGTGGCATATTAAATATAAGCCTGGTTGTGTTGTGGCTAATAGAGTATATATATGTCTTGTGTTTATTTACTGTTGTAGTCATTCCCAGCTGAATATCAGGTACCGTGAGTATGCAGCCTTGGCTGCTAAACATTCGATAACTTGACCGTATGTGCGCGTCACGTACGTAACTTTTTAAAAATATATAAGCTTTATGAACCTTGGGTTAAGGAAACGGTCTTTTGGGCTGAGTGATGGTGTGTGTTGATCAGGTGTTTGAATTGTATTGGCGTGTTCTATGGAGCTAGGAGCTAGCAGAGGAGCTAGGAGCTAGCATAACAAACACGCAGGTGTTTTTATGCAGGATTAATTTGTGGCATATTAAATATAAGCCTGGTTGTGTTGTGGCTAATAGAGTATATATATGTCTTGTGTTTATTTACTGTTGTAGTCATTCCCAGCTGAATATCAGGTCACCCCCGGCTCTTACAGCATCTTCCCTATCTGAATAGCTTCAACTCCCCACTAGTCCTTCACTTGCACTTTACTCATCCACAAATCTTTCATCCTCGCTCAAATTAATGGGGAAATTGTCGCTTTCTCGGTCCGAATCTCTCTCACTTCATGCGGCCATCATTGTAAACAATAGGGAACTTTGCGTATATGTTCAACTGACTACGTCACGCTACTTCCGGTAGGGGCAAGCCTTTTTTTTATCAGATACCAAAAGTTGCAATCTTTATCGTCGTTGTTCTATACTAAATCCTTTCAGCAAAAATATGGCAATATCGCGAAATGATCAAGTATGACACATAGAATAGATCTGCTATCCCCGTTTAAATAAAAAAAATTCATTTCAGTAGGCCTTTAACTGTAATGATATTAATCATAGAAAATCCCTTTGTGTAATGTATGACTATATTGTCAAAATCCTGTGTGAAGCTAGCAGTTCTTATGTTACATGCACAAACAGGAAATCCATTGGGAAGCCAGGCTGGAATAAACATGTTCGAGTGCATTACACTGCGGCTAAGGAGGCTTTCAGTGAATGGGTTCTGGCTGGCAGACCAAGACTAGGTCCAGTACTAGATCGTAAGAAGCTAACACATTCTAGGTACAAATCTGCCATTCGATTTGTCATTCGAAATGAACACCCTATGAGAGCTGACTCATTGGCTGAGAAACTCCTTAACTGTAATATCAGTGGATTCTGGAAAGAGGTGAAAACATTGAATCGAGGCAGTATGCCTCTGCCATGCACAATTGAGGGTGTAGCTGGAGCTGATAACATAGCTGAGAAATGGAGGCAGCACTATTCTGCACTTTTTAATTGTGTTAAAAGTGAGCCCTTTGTTATAGGCAGCATCCACAACAGTGAGGCTGTTGGAGTCACTGTAAGTGAGGTGCTGCAGGCAATATCCCAGCTAGCTGATAATAAAGCCAGTGGCCCTGATCATATAACTGCAGAACACCTGAAACATGCAAGCCCCAGAGTAGCGGTCCTGCTTTCCATCTGTTTTACAGGCCTGATGTCACACAGGCTGCTGCCTGACTCCATGATGGCTGTCACTCTGGTGCTGGTCATCAAGGACAAGGCAGGTAAGGTGGGAAGCATGGAGAATTACAGGCCCATTGCAATTGCAAGCATAATTTCTAATGTTATAGAGAGAATTTTATTAGACCGCTTAAGCGTTTTTCTTACCACTGCTGACAATCAGTTTGGTTTTAAAACTAAGCATGGTACTGACCTTTGTATCTATGCATTGAAAGAAGTGATTGATATGTATAAAGGTAAGAACTCCTCAGTTTTAGTTGGCTATATTGACGCATCGAAAGCCTTTGATAGAGTCAACCATCAGAAACTGTTTTTAAAACTGAAAGAGAGGGGGGTGCCTGATAGCATCATCAGAATTCTGTCATATTGGTATGCTAATCAGAGCATGCAGATCAGATGGGGCGGTAAATGCTCAGCAACATTTAAGGTTGGGAATGGGGTACGCCAGGGGGGAATTTTCTCCCCTGCCCTCTTCAATCTGTATATGAATGACCTATCTGTACAGCTCAATACATGTAGAACCGGATGTGTACTTGGTAATACTGTGGTCAATCATTTTATGTATGCGGATGATTTAGCTGTCCTGTCTCCTAGCAGTGCTGGCTTTCAACAGCTGCTGAATATATGTAGAGATTATGGTTTAAAATATGATGTGAAATATAATGCCAAAAAGAGTGTCATCATGATATGTAGAACAAGAGAGGACAAGGACCTCTCTTTTCCTTCATTCTATCTGTCAGGACAGGTGCTGAGTGTGTGTGATAAAACTAAGTATCTGGGGCACATCATTACTGATCTATTGGGTGATGATGATGACCTATACAGACAGCGGCGTATGCTGTATGCCCAAGCCAACATGCTGAGAAAGAAATTTTATTATGGTACATATGATGTAAAGATAAACTTATTCAGAGCCTATTGCACTCCCCTGTATACTGCCCCCCTGTGGGTAAAGTATAAGCAGAAAAGCATACAGAAACTGCAGGTTGCTTATAATGACTGTATGAGGCTTCTCCTGGGAATTCCAAGAAGATCCAGTGCAAGCCAGATGTTTGTTAGTGTTGGGGTGCCCACTTTTTCAGCGTTGCTACGCAACATTATGTATAAGTTTATGTGTAGGGTATCTGAGTCTGAAAATGACATAATCTCTGTGTTAACGAACTCTGGCCGCAGTTCTGTTAAGTACTCATCTGGACTGTGGAATCATTGGCACACATGTTTGTATGTCAGAAACTGACATTTGGGTTTTATGTTTTTATTATTTTTATGTTTTATTGTTTTGTTTTTAATGTATGTTTTATTGTTTTGTTTTTTAATGTTTTTATATGTTTAAATGGATCTTAAGGTCTGCAATAAAGATTGATGATGATGTGCGCGTGCGTGTGTGTAAAATGCTCATAAGGGATGATGTTACTGTTGTGTTGCTGCACACTAAAAATATTAAAATTAAGTAGCCGTTGTGCAAGGTAAACCTGTCGTATTTTCACAAGTCAAGTCAGTGTCGCCACAGACACACCTGTGGGTATTGATGGATGGAAAAGCTTGAGAAGTTCCGCGATGTTGTCGTTCAGCAGCCATTATTTGCTTCTGTTACTCTGGATGGACAGAATACATTTGTGGCTTGTTTTACTACAACTCCCCTTCTCACGTGATTGCGCGTGGGTGGATTTGCAAGATCTCATAAAAGCCTGTGCTACTTCGCTGTATGGCAGGGCCGTAACAATGTGCATCAGAACAGCGATGGAGTTTGGCGAACGGTAAAGACGTTCCGTGGCAGCGCCGTTCAGCAGCCGTTACGCATCCGTTACGCATCCAGGGAGTATAAAATAAAACAAAATGCCAACTGTCAGAAAGCCACAATTGAACACTCATGTCCCACCATTTTAAATACTGCACAGCAGGGGTGTCCACAATAATTTAGCGATATTTTTGTTATAAGCATCAACACAGTGGAACTACTTATGAATCACACGAATAGTGTTTGTTTTGGGTCCAAAGTTTGGAATTGTTTTGTTATTAAAATAAAGATTAATAAAAATACAATAAATACAAGACGGCGCCCCCCGTGGCTGACGTCTTTGCGTCATCCTCCCGACAACAACTAAGTTTTTTATTTATTATAGTCCTAATTTGCCTCCTAAATGCAAAGTTTTTGCACGCAAGAGTGAGATATAACAGAGATGCACTTCTGGACATCGGAAAAGCTCACCATGAGCTCACTTATAGTCTGACGGACTTCAACTTTCTGCTACGACGAGACCCAGCTAACCACAGCCAGACCAAAACAACAACAACAACAAGGCGGCGGGGCAAGAGAGCGGGGCTACATGCTAGGCTAAAGGCTAGAGCTACACGACCACCACTACCTAGCCTGCTGCTAGCTAACGTGCGCTCGCTCGACAACAAGCTGGATGAGCTGAAAACCAGGATTACATCCCAGCGTGAACTGAGAGAATGCTGTGCTCTTATTTTCACGGAAACCTGGCTTTCGGACAGCATCCCAGACTCTGCTTACAGCTAGCAACGCACTCAGTCTACCGTGGAGACCGGACAATGGCTTCAAGAAAGGCGAGAGGCGGCGGCGTCTGTGTTTACGTGAGTAACAGCTGGTGCTCGGACGTACAGGTGGTTGAAAGACACTGCTCGGACAACATTGAGTTTTTGATGGTGAAATGCAGACCATTTTACCTGCCAAGGGAGTTCAGTGCAGTGTTTATACTGTTTGTTTACATCCCGCCACGGGCGGACTCCACAACAGCGCTGAAGCTGCTGCATGACGTCATCAGTAAACAAGAGACCGCATACCCCGATGCTGCGTTCACGGTAGATGGGGATTTTAACCACCGCAACCTAAAGAGTGTCCTACCGAAATACCATCAGTATGTGAACTTTCCTACGAGGTAGAAAAACACTCTGGACCAAGTGTACTGCAACGTGAGGGGAGCCTACAAGGCTGTACCCAGACCACACTTTGGACTATCTGATCACATCTCAGCTTTTCTATATCCAGCGTACAGACAGCGCCTCAAGCAAGCCCCCCAGTGAGTAAAACTGTTTAAGTGTGGAATGAAGACACTGAACTAGTGCTTCAGGACTGCTTTGGGAGTACAGACTGGGACATGTTCAAAACTGCTGCTCAGAGGGATGACGGTACTGTGGACATAGAGGAATATGCTTCCAGCGTAACTGGCTACATCAGCACATGTGTGGAAAACATTGTTCCCACAAAACAATACAAGATATACCCAAACCAAAAACCCTGGATTAACTGTGATGTTCGGTCCAAGCTACATGCCCGCTCCACTGCATTTGTCTCAGGCAACGCTGAGGACTACAAGAAAGCCAGATATGACCTGCGTAAATCCATCAGCGAGGCCAAGGGACAATACAGACTAAAGCTGGAGGGATTCTACTCCACCACAGATTCCCGGCGCATGTGGCAAGGCCTGCAACACATCACAGACTATAAGCAGGGGAGCAGGGGGGGTCAAACAGCCAACGCTCACTGCCAGATGAGCTGAATGAGTTCTATGCCTGCTTCGAGGTCCTCAACATCAACCAACAGAGAGGGGTTCTGACCACGGAGCGCACGCAGGACCCACCACTCACTGTGACAACAGCATAGGTACGTACAGTTCTGAGGAGAACAAACCCACGGAAGGCAGCCGGCACAGACAACATCCCTGGCCAGGCCCTCAGGGTCTGTTCATCAGAGCTGGCTGACGTACTTGCTGACATATACAACTTGTCACTAGCACAAGCTGTTGTGCCTACCTGCTTCAAGACCACCACCATCGTGCCCCTGCCAAAGAAAAACACTGTGACCTGTCTGAATGACTATCGCCCTGTTGCACTCACCCCAATAGTGATGAAGTGCTTCGAGAGGATAGTCATGTCACACATCAAGAAGACCATCCCAGACACACTGGACCCTCTACAGTTTGCCTACCGGCAGAACCGGTCCACTGAGGATGCAGTAAACACCGTCATCCACACCACCCTCACCCACTTAGAGGGCAAGGACACCTATGTCAGGCTATTATTCATCGACTACAGCTCTGCTTTTAACACGGTCATCCCACAAAAACTCACTGCTAAACTCCTCACTGTTGGTCTGACACCAGCTCTCTGTGACTGGGTCCTGAACTTTCTCACAAACCGGCCCCAGTCAGTCAGTCAGAGTCGGCCACCAGACATCAGGCACAAAGGTTCTAAGCACAGGGACCCCCCAAGGCGGCGTGCTGAGCCCCCTTTTGTACACCCTCTCCACACACGACTGTGTGGCCTCCCCGAACAACACCAGTATCATCAAGTTTGCAGATGATACTACGGTCGTCGGACTGATCACCGGGGGAGCTGAGGCAGCGTACAGAAGGGAGGTAGCGGAACTGGTGGCCTGGTGTCAGGATAATAATCTCTCCTTGAACACAGACAAGACCAAGGAGATGATTATTGACCCACGGAGAAGGAGTGCACAGTACACATCTCTGTACATAGGGGGGGACAGAGGTGGACAGGGTGAAAACCTTTAAATTCCTCGAGGACCCACATCAGCGAGGACCTCACCTGGGATCACAACACCCAACAAACAATAAAGAAAGCCCAGCAGCGACTGTACTTCCTAAGAAAGCTGAGAAAATTTGGCATGCCACCCAAAATTCTCAGCAACTTCTATAGAAGTACGGTTGAGAGTGTCCTTACCAGCTCAATCACGGTCTGGTATGGAAACTGCACTGCTAAGGACAGGAAGGCACTCCAGCAAGTGATTAAAACTGCTCAGTACATATCAGGAGCAGCCTTCCCCTCACTACAGGACATGTACTCTACCAGCCCCACCAGGAGAGCACACAACATCATAAAGGACAGTACACACCCCCAGCACAGTCTCTTCAGCCTCCTACCATCAGCCAGACGATACAGGAGCCTGAAATCCAGGACTACGAAACTGACAAACAATTTCTACCCACAGGCCATCAGGCTTGTGAATGCTAACTTGTGAATGCTAGCTACCCCCACCCCCCGTTTTACTTTTATCTTTTTGAACAAAAGACAGCTACCATGACCACCCCCGAACTGTGAACCATCACTGTAGACACTTTTCAACTTTGATCACTTAAGACACTTTAACTGCTGCTGTGACCCAAGGTCACCTCCATTTTTATACTGTTGACTGTCAATCAGAATGTGCAATAATGTTATCTTACTTACTGTGCCTTGTATATACATTTCTATTTTTATTTTAGCTAAGTACCGTGTGACTTGTTGAAGGGTGGATTAGCAAAGTAAGATTTTCATTGTACGGCAAACTGTCTGTTTAACTGTGCATATGACAATAAACAATCTTGAATCTTGAATAAAAAGTAACAACAAAAACAGCAACAACAATGGGGAAAAAGGAGATACTATAACGTAAGGATGTAACGATATTAAAATCTCACGCTACGATATTATCATGCTATTAAGGCCACGGTAAAATATTATTGTAGTATATGTAAAAAAATAAAAGACTTAAATAAAGTGGCATGGATGTTTAGGATAAACACACTTACTGTAATTGAACACAAACATAATGCTCAAATGTTTTAAACATACTTATCCCCACAAACAATTATTTTTAGGTGCAAAAAATTGTGCTAACATCCACTGTGTCTCTTTCTGAGAAGCAGTATCCTCTACAGTGGACATTTTTTCTATCAGTTTGGAAAATGCAGTTTCTCAAAAAAGTTAACTCACATTTTAACTTGTAAACAGCCCACACATTGACATTTAGCTTTGCTGGCTTCATCTTTTCCGGGTAATGGGAGCTTTGACTGAGTCTGTTTTGGCATGGAACACTTGAGACAAACGTGCCACGCTTTATTACTTCCGCCAGTGTGTATGTTTTTGCCGGGGTTTGTTTCTCTGTAAGCAACATGACTCAGTTTTTTAGGATTTACAAAAAAACAATTCCTTTTATCCACTATGAAGAGCAACACACTTCACTTCCTGCTTCCTCTTTCTCTCCACTTTACGGCGTTCCTTGCACCCACATTGTGATCTCGCGCTGCGCAGATGATTCTGGGACATGCAGTTTATTTTCAGATACTACAAAGCAAATGTGCCACACAAAAAAAATACACTCACCAAGTTTTCGTTTGATACTATCACGAATCATGGCAATTTTGTGAAGATTTTGAAACCGCAATACCACGGTATCTACAACATTGTTACATTCCTACTGCAGCGTAACGTAACGATGGAAAGCAGAAATTAGATATTAATAGCAGTAATACTAATAAGTAGAGGGATCAAGCCTTTACCTTTCTGTCCCTCGCTCCTGTGTAACATGATACTGCATGGGTGTGAGGCGTTCCTTCATTTCCTCCCGAGAAAAGGTCACCGGCCATGTCTTCTTGGTTCGAGCAGCTCCTATAATAAGGATTAAAAAGGTAGTGTTCAGAAATTAATCCAGTAAGTGATTGGAGACACTGCACTTTTACAACAACAACAACAACAAATCAAAAAAGCTTTATTTTGTTAGAAAAGAACTTCAATATAATTATTTTCATCCATAAACATTATGGATAAAGACCTACCAAACTCGTCGTACACGTTAGTCAGACCAAAATCAAACCCACTCAGTCACTACGTTTCCATGCACTAAATTAGTCTGAATCCTCAAATACTTATTTTTTTTGTATTTTCACACCTTTGTGTGAAGTCCAAGTGTCCATGGACTTTCTGTAATGCGACTATTGGTCATACGCCATGTGCCTTCCGTACACTGGGGGGTGCTTGTTTCATTTTAGCGCAGTTAAATTAATTCCTTTTCCGGTTGACCTAGGACAGGGGTCGGCAACCCAAAATGTTGAAAGAGCCATATTGGACCAAAAATACAAAAACAAATCTGTCTGGAGCCGCAAAAAAGTAAAAGCCATATTACATGTGTCATGAGATATAAATGTAATTAAGAGGACTTAAAGGAAACTAAATGAGCTCAAATATAGCTACAAATGAGGCATAATGATGCAATATGTACACATCGCTAGCCTAAATAGCATGTTAGCATCGATTAGCTTGCAGTCATGTAGTGACCAAATATGTCTGATTAGCACTCCACACAAGTCAATAACATCAACAAAACTCACCTTTGTGCACTCATGCACAACGTTAAAAGTGTGGTGGACAAAATGAGACAGAAAAAGAAGTGGCATAAAACACGTCCTAGAAAGTCGGAGAAAGTTATGCATGTAAACAAACTATACGGTGAGTTCATGGACCGCCAAAATAAGTAGGACAAAACGGCGCTCGCCAAATACTCGGATCAGTGAAGCATGTTTAATATAAACAGTGTGATTTATAACATGTGTCATGTTTGTCCTCCTACAGAAACCATACTAAAACAAAAAAATAGATTTTTTCCCATCATCTTTTTCCATTCTTCATACATTTTTGAAAAATCTCCATAGAGCCACTAGGGCGGCGCTAAAGAGCCGCATGCGGCTCTAGAGCCGCGGGTTGCCGACCCCCGACCTAGGACGTCACACAAGCCATCTGTGGATCCTCACAACTTGTTTTAAGTGATGTCCACTGTAATATTGGCACAGATTACAAATATTATGTCTCTAATGGCTATGTTGATGTTAAATAGCTGAGAATATCAAGAAATTATCTTGGATTGTGATACGAACATGGCGCTACTACCAAGAATGTATCGGGGCGAATGCAGGTCCGAAGCAAAGACAGACCTGTGGAATATTTTTTTGAAGGAATTCTAGAATATAAAGTCATGGAAACAAAACTTTTGAATGTCTCTGAGTTCATTCATAATGCTATGTGGAGTAATGGAAGGAGGTTTAAATCCGAATGAAAAGGCCGTTCGTGCCACTGTCGATAATGTTCCAGATGAAGTTTGCAATGTTCTGCACTATCTTGCTAGTTGTGCAGAATACAGAGTTATTGCTAATCAGTTTGGAGAGCACAAATGCAGCGTGAAGAGGTTTGTGTATGCTTTATTATTCACCTTAAATATATCTGCTTTATTATCTTTCATCTCATTCGTATTTTGTTCGGGAGTCCGAATTAAGATGGCATTTAACATTTCTTGAGCTACCTTCTTAAATAAATCATTGTAGTTGTTTTTTTTTATCATCTATGCACTTCAAAATGTTCTGTTATTTTAATTTGTGAAGCAAATAAAAAGTATTCTCTTCATGACAATTGTTGCTACGTTTTTATTGCATGGTATCTGCTTCCAGGTTGTATCATGCGCGTCGAGACTGGCACATGTGCGATACGAAGGGTCCTCTTCGGCCGCAAATCCCCCGTAGAAAGATCTGGTTTCCAATAGCATAATCCATGTGTGTTGGTTTGACTTCTCAAAAACCGAACACGGTCGGATTAAGGTGTTTCCATTGGCTGTAGAATACTTATTTAGAGCTAAACTATTTAAGAAATCGGACAAATTTAGTGCATGGACACGTACTGAGTGCGTGCACGCTGTAAGGAAGCCAAGCAGTGAATTGTTTTTTTTGTCCTGTAAGCACTCAATTTTAGGTGCGTGGTGACAGACAATAAAACAACAGCAGCAAAGGAGCAAAAACAGCACAGCCCACTATATTCCTCTTGCGGAAAACATTTTAATAATATAGTCAAATCAATCACTGCTGAAGTTTGTAATACAATGGAACACATTTAAGTCAGTTTATATCAACGACTCATTAAATCCACAGTGTTTCTCTTACTAAGTTAACATACTAGGTCCAGTGCTTTTGTTGACACAAAATGTGAGACAAAAGGGGGTCATTTCGATAAAAAATGTGTTGTTAATGTCATCATTACCTTAAAGCAGCGACATAACCACAAAAACGCAAGCAGGTTCCACTGTATTAACTGTATTATCATCATAATCCCAAATAGTATAGTTTTGCAGTCGTATGTTTCATACAACTTGAAGTCAACTTGAAGACAATATTGAATTCCAATATTGCTTACGTGTTATTAGAAGCTTTAGAGCATCAGTGCAATTAGTGCTCCTGGGGAGGTTTGATCCAAAAAAAGAACACTGAGTGAAAGCGGCGCATCATGGTGAACACTTGGACAGTTTAGACATGCTAAAACATCAGCCAGATGTTATTTATAAAGAGATAGGGCAGAGCACAGCAGACACACAGCACCCAGTCAGTGGACCTGAGGGAAGACTGCAGGACCTCAGAGTCACAGGCTGACTCTTGCTTATTAGATGCAGCAGATTGAAGCCCGACATATTGGCAGCTGAAGAGAGATACTCCAACCACCACTAGAACCAAACACAGCAGGGCTTACAACAAGGCCTGGGCTGGAAGAAGAGGGGCAGACAAAAGGAAAGATAACAAGACATAAAAGGTCAAGGAAACGGTGCAGGATTATTGGGATTCCTGGGTCATGTAGACATAAAAAATAGTTATGACTCGGAACACACACACCTAAATAAAAAAAACAGACAATGTTAACACCTTGCAGCCAATGATGTCAGAATATGGAAAGGACATTCAATTTGTTCTGAAGTTTAAAATAAATAAATTGTCAGGAAACATTGGCATAGGAAGTCAGAAAAACATCTGGAAACACCAATGGAAAAAAAGATACAGCAACATTTACATAGGACTGTGGTGTTCAAAGTATCGGCCTTGGGCCATTCCACCCCGCAGCTAGTTTTTATCAACCCCACAATTAAAAAAAACAAAAAAAACATGAACATTATGACGCATTATTGGGGGCATACTTAAAAGACAAAAAAAAAAGTTGTGTAAAAAGTAAGAGCCGATATATAGAAATAATTTAAATAAAATTGCAAAAGAAACAACTTTAGAAAACAGCAGTCTACAATTGCTTTTAATTGACTTGCATAGAAATAATCACATTAATCAATAGATTACACAATTAAAAAGCAATCCATTGTCTACTACCATTTGTGACCTAATCAGCCAAAAATATTTTTAAAATGCATTGAAATCACAGAAAAAATGCATGGGTTCATAGCTTTGAGATTATTAGGATTTTTTTATTTATTGAAATTTTAGATTACATAACTTTAAAAAAGGAATCCAAAGTCTACATGTTTCATTTAAGTAAAAAAAGAAAAAAGAAAATAAAACAGCTTGCCAAAAAATGGCAATTCCACTGGTTAAAGAGTGTGCGTGAAGCTCGATGTGGCGGTATTGCGGCTTCAAAAATGTTTACAAAGATGATGCTAAAAACACGGAAGCGCCGCGCTGCAGCACTGCTTTAAAACATGCTTCGCCAAAGGTGGCATGATTAAAGTATTACAATCTTTGCTTCAAACGTAGCTAGATCAACAGGTAATATAGTTAACTCGCTCCCCTGCTGTGGGCATACGGATATGTAGATGCGCACACAGCTGCTTGCTTGTAGCGCAAACTAATGCAAGTGAATGACTGAATTTCGTAACAAATTCCTACAATTTGTATTTTATCTTTGACAATCTGTCTTACCTGCTACATGTCTCAGCTGTGTACTTTTAGCCATAGTATTGTTTTTAGTATTTACGAATGATACTATTTGTCTTACAGCCAGACAAAGCCTGGCAACCACAAATATGAAGCATTTAATACAATGTCAGTAAAGATTTGTATTCTATTCTAACCAAATTCTAGATTATGGCAGGCTTTATGTAATATATACACTTGTAAATTGTTCTTTGAGTGGAATAAGAAAAGTATCGGGACAACCCTATGTTGTGTTTGGTGAAGAATAAGGTTGGGTACAATTTGCATATTATCAAATAACCGTTGCCAATGATTTGACCGATTACTTTAAAAAATTTAAAAATAAATTAAAAAATTAAAAAAAACATACACTTACATTTCGTCAAAAAAAACAATGCTATGGAATTCTGTGACATGCAAGTTGAGCGGAATAGTAATTTAAATACTTCAATAATATGAATACAACTACAAAAACGTAAAAAAATAAGGCACCAATATGAAATGAAATATAATTATATAATATCATAATTTATAATTATAACAGCAAAACAAAAAATAATTTACAATATTTACCAGTACTCTAAGTGCATATATTTCACTGGTTAAGTGAAATTTCTAGATATAAAAATCCTAATTTAGAATGTCTTATCAAGTAAAATTAACTATATGCGTGGACATATAATTTCACTTGTTTTTAGTACATTTTTCATAATATCTAGTATTTTAATTTTCATCAGCACTTTTTTGCAATGCGGAAACTATACCTAATTTTTGCCTCATTTCCGTACACACCAAAATTAGGCACTTACAGCTACTTAGTTCTTCGGCCTGGTTACTATAAGGAGTCTGAGCATACAAAATGAAACATTGTAAAAGTTAAGATAAAGTGTATATAATTGAATGTCTTTTTTGAGGAGTCTTCAAGTGGTCTGTCACGTGTATCAATGATTGGACAGTATTGTCTTATA
Source organism: Entelurus aequoreus (assembly GCF_033978785.1). NCBI lineage: Eukaryota > Metazoa > Chordata > Actinopteri > Syngnathiformes > Syngnathidae > Entelurus > Entelurus aequoreus. The sequence goes on along the minus strand of NC_084742.1, from coordinate 31,279,854 downwards.
TCTAGGCCGCTTGCAGTGGCGTTTTCCTGCTGGGGGAAGCAATCCAGTGTCCAGTGTATCCGGAATGCTTTTCTGTTGTGTTTTTGTGTCCATGATGGCAGTTTAGCCTGCTTGGACATACACACATTGGCTGTAGAACTCAAATGAAGGAGAGCAGTCACGCATCTCCCCATCCATGCCCATCTGAGCGCACGAGTGCCGAAGCTAGCCCTGTTTGCTAGATCCCGGTTTGATGTAAGCGCTAAACACTTGATCTGCAGTTCCAAGCCCTCACACATGGTCAGACAGATATGCATCTAAATATGAATAAAAAACTAAAACTTTTGATTGTATTCCTCCCGCGAGATAGGTTGGTGTTAGTAACGTTTTAATTTTGTCAGTGTATCGGAGTATCAGTATGCAACCCTAATCAAGAACTGGTTGACCTACATTGGATTGGTTTAGTGTGTTTTATACAAGCAAGTATTCTGATCCCCACAAGCCGATTATGTGCACACTTTTAAGGAAACTTAATCTGAACTAATTTTATTAATAAAACAGACCTATCACAGAAACAGTCTCTTCCATTTAAAACCTCTCCACTCCATTGGACAAAACCAAAAAGCTGTCACAGGACCACAGGGACAAGACTGTAGACCTGCACAAGACGGGAATGGGCAATAAAACCCATCAACAAGAACTTTGGTGAGAAAGAGCCCATTGACGCAATCATTTGGAAATGAAGAAATACAAGACAACAAGTTCATTGCCCTCGTTCTACAGCTCAATGCAAGATTTTACCACCTAGAATAAGGATGATTGTAAAAAGGCTGAAGGTTTAGCCCAGATTTATAAAAGGAGGAGCAGCTTTCCTGATTTAAAATTTTGGTGCCTCATGCAAATCCCAAATACACAAAAACATGTACCAATCAGTAAGGAAAGTTGGTTTTGTAAATTAGGTACCCTTTAAGATAGGTCGTAGATGTGTTTTCCAGTGGGACAATGACCCAAAACATACAGCCAAAGCAACAAGAGGCACTTGCATCCTGTGACATATATTTCTCCGGAGATGTGTGCAATAGAAATGGTACGATTTCTAAAAAAAAATCTGAACCACTTAGTTTACCTAACGGTTTGAAGAGCGTGTTGTTTGGAAAATGGATGCAGATGGCAATGGGAACGTCCCGAAGCCTAACCACTTAACGCCCCCTGCACCGTTTTTTTCTACAACCATTGACGGTGAAATACAGGATTATTGCTTCATTATTTGGACAAATTGACATTGCAGTACATGTACCGTCTGGCGTTTGCATGTTACGTCAATGGTGCGTTCAAAATACACAATGTTGGAATTTCGATCGGGGTACCAAAGTAATCCTACAACAAGCACACTCAATGGCTATATTGACTAGCACTAACGACATGCATTTAACAACAGCTGTCATCGTCCACATCTCGTTGTTCAGTTAATCAGGACACACTTGTTGCTGTTTGCCAATCATCAGATTCATAATCAGCTTTATTGGTGATGCTTCATATGCCAGCCCAGTCCTCTCTCCTCTAGACCAACTACAAGAAACCATTTGCAAACAACAGCTTCTCCAACAAGGACAAAGCGATTTATTTAAAAGTTATTGCTAACATTTGTGTTACAATGCAAGCTGGAAAAGCTGAGTTTTATTGCGGTATGACCGAGGCCTACACAACTTTTTGACATTACATTACCAGAGTGCCTGGCTTTTAGAGTGGATAAACATGTTGATCTTACATACAAGTCTGAACAGTTTCAATCCTCACGCTTAAGAAAAGTTACTTTATTCTTTGTTACCTAACAAAGTGGCAGACACTGCAGGATGGCAGACTGAGTTACTGCCTTGCCCCATAGCATGATGCAGGGCCAGGAAGAGCCCACGTCTGAAGAAAGCAGCCATGAGACCGTCACACTAAAGAGAGACAGAGAGTAGGCTGGATTATTTGTATATAGATAGAAGGTCGAAGCATTCTGTATCTAACAACTCTCAGAGAGGAAGTTCCTGCTGTAGGTGTCAGTAGAGCGCATTCCAAAAAGAACAGATTTTTTAACCTACAGCAGCTTCTTGACATGTTTTTTTCTCTATTTATGAACATTTACATGTCCAGGGTCTACCCCGCCTTCTGCCCGAGTGCAGCTGGGATAGGCTCCATCACCCCCCGCGACCCTGGATGGACATCGATTACAATAAAAATGTCACTACAGCTCGGTTATTATACAGGTTATGGAACGTAAACGAAGTATTGTTGGCGGTTTTTGAATGCATTTTTAAGTGATTTAGAGGTAGAAATGATTGCTCCCAATAGATGCATTGCTAGCCACCTAGAACGAGCCAAGCTTTATATGTTAGAAAACTAAACAAACTAAAATCTTTTGTCTTCTTGTCTTTCATAATGATTGTGAACGATAGGCAACATTTTTTTTAAAGTGCAGTTCCCCTTTAAGGTCACTTTTTGGTAATAAGAATACGGTAAACAGTGACTGGAGTTGTTCCACACTCCACATAGACCAGTATTTGACATAAATTAGGTCGACTTTAATGGGTTCCGCTGTTCTTAATACAGTGCTAACAGCAATGTCACAATGGATTTAAGATGGTTAAATATCCACTTTATGATATGACCAAAAAACGCTCAGAGTTTAGAAAAGAACATCAAGAATTGCATTATTGGTTATACCAATGCTGATACTTATATACTTCAAAATTTCAATATCATTCAATGATTACATTTTTTATCACAATTATAATCAGACAAAAAGGATGTCGGTGTAACAATATCAAATAAGTATTTAAATTATTTCTTTTTTGCCCTTAAATGCTCGCCTGGGACCAGAAACATATGTCCTTAGTTTGTAAACAATTAAAAAATAGACTAAAAATGTTTTGATAATCAAAAATATCAATCTAACCACTGTAGTATCGACCATACACTGATCGTTTACTGGGTATCGTTACTGTCGTAATCGCAACAATTAGCCTACCTTTTAGTTTTTTTTATTCAAGAGCTCTAGTTTGTGGTTTGCATATCCTCCAACAGTGTGTAGTGTTGCATGTTAAGCTATTCCTTGTACTGATATTTGTACAAAAAAAAACTAGTTTATTTTCCGCCAGGGAAGTGAGGATAGCTGACTTACACAGTAGAGGGACGTTGGCCACTAGCAAGCATGCTATGGTGCATTGAGGATCCGGCCGTTTACCAAGTTGTTGCAGTCATATTTGTGGGACAGCCAGGATGTGTCATCAACATGCATTATAGCAATATAACAATCGTATCAAAAGCTCTAACGTTGGCCACATTTATATAATTTATATCGCATATCGTCTATATCGTGCTACCCTAATAAACATTTAACTGGTAAGAATGGATTAATGCGTTTGGCTGTATGGCGCGTGTGCATAGGTAGACCAACAACACAATCCGCCCAACAAAAAATTTGACATCCACTGAAAATTTTAAAAACAAGATTATCAAGACAACAATGATGTACTGTATCTATAGTTATTAGTACAGTATTTATTCTTGCTCCTTACACATTTAAATGTGTTCCTGACAAAATCCAATAGGCCAGGGTCACTAAATACTCGGCTAATGTCCTTGTATAGAAGCGTTTGAGTGTGCTTGTATTAACCTTGTGTCCGGGGTATTCTAGCGTAGAATAAATCAGCAGTACAACAACACAAACAGACAGACCTTTTCAAACGGGGAACAACAATGCCTGGAAAACAATACACAGAAAGCCGTCTGACCACCAGGATAATTGTCTGTTCAAAAAGTGTTGCTAGGCAGTCTACTCATGTAAAGCTGACATCAACACCACTAAAAAATACCTCACTTGCCCAGAACACCAAACCAAAAAACCTATTTGTTGATTTTAGCAATGCCAAACTATTAATCGATTTAAACTATTATACAAACATGGGGTCTGGTTCAAATATAGAGATGAGGGTCTTTAATTTGACCTGCTGCTGTACTCTGTCTCAAAGTGTTAACATGTGCTCAATGTTTCCTTACCATTATTGCTATGTTGTCTATTACTATTATTGTTTTGTTGTCTATTACCATTGTTGGTATATTTATTATTCCTACATTGTTGATACAAATTATTGTGACAGTGTAATAATTATTGTTACCTGTGGTAATGCCACTATGATACAACATCTGTATTATAATCCTTGAACAAAGTAAGAGTGAAACTCATGTGAATAATCACTGAATGGAGAACTGGGGGTGGGATTAAATCAATCAATCAATCAATCAATGTTTATTTATATAGCCCTAAATCACAAATGTCTCAAAGGGCTGTACAAGCCACAACGACATCCTCGGTACAGAGCCCACAAATAAATTATCTTCTTCCCACTCCCTTTCAGGCAAAACTGGACAATCATGCATTACATACTATACATTACCTTTTGCACTATATTAATTTATATTATTAATGTTGTCAATTTTTTTTTTTATGTCATTGCCTGAAATAAATAAATAAATTAATACAATTAAAATGAATTTTTGTGGGTTTTCTGCAACATGGAGACGCCCCCACAAGACATAGCAGAGGAAGAAGAAGAGGAATATTTCATGAAAGAAAGTGCAGACCTACACCAGGTTCTACCTCTCAATAAATAGCAAAAAAAAAAGTCCTGAATCCACACTTTGATCAACCCCTCCACCTTCCCTCCACCGTATTAGCAGTAGCACCACTATTATTTACGTGCTGCTTCAATGTTGGCATTAAAGACTGACGTGATTTACTGTTTTACTTACCTGATTCTGATTGTTAAGAGGAACAAAGTTTGCAACACTTCAAAAATGAGGCACTATTTTCATCCCCACAAAATGAATACAGAGGTGTTACATCAGATTTACTCTTTCCCCCTTGAGCGCTTCCGAACACTTTCCACGGTTCAGGTCATGAGACCTGCTGCTTCTTCTTTGTTGCTAGGCAGTTTGTGTGTGTTTTTGCCATTGCATTTTTTTGGTTTTTCATCCTACAGTGTTTCCGCAATGACATTTCCCATTGCATGTATTTTATGTGATTTTCGGTTGTATATCATTTCTGTGTTTGAGCATTTGTGCACAGAAGTGAAATCAGGATTTTTTTGTTGTTGCAGCTGTAAGGTAGGAACATATCACACACAGGAAGTGAACCACAATGGGTAAATAGTAGGGATGTACGGTATTGTAGATACCGTCTTGCGGTCTCACAATAATGCCATGACGTGTGACGGTGCCAAACAAAAACTTGCTGAGTGTAGTTTTTCCTGGCGCTTTTGCTTTGGCTGGTTTGAAAACAAACCACATCTCTCATAGGCTAACTAGGGGCTTGGAAAGCCGTTAAAAGGAGGAAACATGCGGCAGAGGTGTGCTTGTAGTAGATAAGAAGAATTGTTTTTATGGACCTTTTCTGAACATTTCTTCAAAATCCATCCATAATTTTTTTGAGTTATGTTGCTTACAAACAGACAAATAAAAAAACCTTGGGGAAATCATAACCTCTTTGGAGGAGGTAATAAAGTCTGTGCACTGCAAAGCAAAGCGCTATTCGGTATTTACAATATCATTAACAAATTATAACTATTAACCAGCTCCATAAAACATTAATAACATAAAAACTATAATAGTTACACCAAAAACATTTGCAGCACAAATGAATGGGACAGGTTTGGGGAGATGTTGACATAATTGTGTGTGTGTGGGGGGGTTCTAGTTATGATTAATAAAACGTTAATTACATGTTAACATAAAAACCAAAACACGTTAAGAACCTAAAAAACATGCAGGCACAAACAAAACATTTTGCAGCACAAACTAGCAGAAACGATTGGGACACATTTGGGGATATTTCGACAAGGTAGGGTAGTGGGGTGGCAACTTCACACAGGTTCATTTTACACACTATGGTATTGGCACAGGGGTTAGGTTAGTACATGTGCCTCACAATGCGAAGGTCCTGAGTTCGATCCTGGGCTCGGGATCTTTCTGTGTGGAATTTGCATGTTCTCCCTCCAGGTACTCTGCCTTCCTCCCATCTCCAAAGACATGCACTTGGGGATAGGTTGATTGGCAACACTAAATTGGCCCTAGTCTGTGATTGTGAATGTTGTCTGTGTTGGCCCTCCGATGAGGTGGCGACTTGTCCAGGGTGTACCCCGCCTTCCGTCCGAATGCAGCTGGGATAGGCTACAGCCCCCCCCCCCCCCACCCCCACCCAAACGAATAATTATTTAGCCTAAGCCCCGTTTCAGCCACACTAAATCAGCGTTTAGAGTCCCCCTCCTCGGACACATTTTTACACGGGTAAGTGTGCCGTGTATTTCTTGAATCTACGGCTCTTAGCTTTGTATGGACTCATTGATCATTTACAAACTGAGTCCGGGGAGGAAGTGACGCCAGAAAGACCGCGCCGCACACAGGAAGTGATGTCAGAAAGAACACGCCACAGCCAGCTTCATAATAAAGCGGTTTCGTAACTCGGAGCTAACCATTGGAAATATGAAGGCGAGTCATCCAAACATGCCCGTGTTTCTCCTTCCGTCTGTACAGACGCTTGTGGAAATCACACATGAGCGATTGCAGCTATTTCGGATACAACACTTTTTAGACGGCAAGAGAACTTTCGAATGTCCAGGTCAGCTTTGATTCTACTTACCAAAAAAACGTTGTCCATGTGTCGAAGGAAAGACAACGAGGATGCGGGCTCCCGTGGATGTGATAAAAAAGGTAGCGTGTGCTTTGTATTACCTGGCCGTCGAGGGAAAACTATGGAAAACGTTGAATGCTTTTGGACTGGCAAAGCAGACTGTATCAGTTATTGTCCGCCATGTATGTCGCGGACTCAACGTCTAGGGTCCAGAGTACCGTATTTTTTGGAGTATAGGTCGCATCGGAGTATAAGTCGCACCCGCCGAAAATGCATAATAAAGAAGGAAAAAAACATATATAAGTCACATTTTTGGGGGCAATTTATTTGATAAAACCCAACACCTAGAATAGACATTTGAAAGGCAATTTAAAATAGTGAACAACAGGCTGAATAAGTGTACGTTATATGACGCATAAATAACCAACTGAGAACGTGCCTGGTATGTTAACGTAACATATTATGGTAAGAGTCATTCAAATAAGTATAACATATAGAACATGCTATACGTTTACCAAACAATCTGTCACTCCTTATCGATAAATCCCATGAAATCTTATACGTCTAGTCTAGTGGTTCTTAACCTTGTTAGAGCTACCGAACCCCACCAGTTTCATATGCGCATTCACCGAACCCTTCTTTAGTGAAAAATAAAATGTTATTTTTTTTCAAACTCAAGACAAAGTTATATATGTTTTTGGTAAATCTTTAGTATGGGGAACATATTCTAAGTAACAAAGACTTAATTTAGAGTTATTTGGACACTAGGGGAACATATTCTAAGTAATAAAGACTTAATTTAGAGTTAGGTTAGGGTATATAATATAATATATATAATAAGGCCATGCCGAATAAGGCATTAATAAGTACTTAATAATGACTAGTTAAGAGCCAATATGTTACTAATTTGCATGTTAATAAGCAACTAATTAATGGTGAATATGTTCCCCATACTAAAGTATTACCATATTTTTTGACTGGTGCATAAAATGAACCGTGCATGAACATCACCTTGTTCAAATAACAAAAACAACACAGTGCATGAACTCACAACAAATTACACACCTGCAAACCAGTCAGCTGTTGCCGTATCCGTAATACGCTGATAGGGAGAAGTTTGTATTTACACGATGAGTCGGGTGTGTTTTGACCTCTGCCGAACCCCTGAGGCCAACTCACCGAACCCCTAGGGTTCGATCGAACCCAGGTTAAGAATCACTGGTCTAGTCTCTTACGTGAATGAGCTAATTAATATTATTTGATATTTTACGGTAATGTGTTAATAATTTCACACATAAGTCGCTCCTGAGTATAAGTCGCACCCCCGGCCAAACTATGAAAAAAATTGCGACTTATAGTCCGAAAAATACAGTATATAAAAACACCAAAAACGAATGGACAATGAAGGTGAAGGTAAAAGAGTGAGGAGTGTCCTGACCAGATATCTAGATCCCTAGATTGATTGTTGTCAAATGTTCTTTGTCACATTGTGTACTTTTGTGTCCAATAAAGATTTGATTAATTTATGATGGCTCAGGTGTGATTCACTACAATAGAGCCCCACAGCACACTGGATTCCAGGTAATTGAATTACCACAACAGTGGATATTGTTCAGATAAGTTAAATTTAAGAACTGGCACACAAAGCAACACTGGAGGTGACTATGATGTGCGCATTGTCCGCGCATGCGTATTAGATCGCGTTGCGCCGGCGGACGCAGGGGGAGAGGGGGTCTAAAACGACCATTGTGTGTGGGTGGACATGGATAAGGTAAGGTGGGATTTACCCTGGATAACCTTACCCGGGGGCTTAAATGAAGGCAAAGGTGTCAAGTTGCATGTGTAAATCCACTGTTGTGTTTAACACCGGGCCCAGCCCCACTATTTATGTCATGCATTCTGTCAAAATACCATATACTTTATATTTTGCGTTGTACATCAAAATCCATCCATTTGTGTTAATAACATGACTATGTTATTTGACATAGATGATGTCGAACTACTGCACAATAGTTATCACTAGTTGTACTTAGGTCACATTCGCCCTGGAGACAGCTAGCTCAACAAATACAAACTCGCTCGTAAAAAGAAATACGGTGACATACCAGATAGAAGTAGGAGTAGAAAGGCCGCGTAGAGAGTGAAGTGGCGACGACTATGAAGCAACAGTCTGCCGGTGTGGGGATGAAACATGAGTCGGGACCGTGACTGACACAGCCGGGACAAGCTTGGTAACACGTCCCGCGACACTCAGCTCTGAAACAGCTCGGCTGCCATGGCAGGACATCATCTCCTTTTATGGTCACGACTTCCATATTTCCGGTTGAAAACTTTATTTAAACGTAAACCAAGTACAATACAGTTATGTTGGTGGGAATGACATTACAAATATATAAAAACATGACAATATATTTTGGTACTTTTTAACTTGATAAAATAATTTACTTTTTAAAATCCTAAATAGTGAATTAATCTGTATAGGAATTGTTATTGTACGACACTGCCACTTACTGGCTGTGGTATGATTGTATTATGGGAGAACTACAGAGTCGACAGGCTATGACGTCACTGTGTGCGACGGAGCGGGAGACAGTGTGGGAGTGAGTGAGAGAGCGAGACACTTGTTGTGATTGAGCTAATAAAAGTATCCACGTTATAAAGTACAGCCGGACTCACGTATGTAATTCAGTAACTCGACACTGGCCACGTACATGAGAATGGATATAATTACATCAGATTTACCAGAGTATGTTTTTAAGATTAATTTCAAACAAAGTTAAGGATGTTCAATAGAGCTAAGTGCTCAATCAATCAATCAATGTTTATTTATATAGCCCTAAATCACAAGTGTCTCAAAGGGCTGCACAAGCCACAACGACATCCGCGGTACAGAGCCCACATAAGGGCAAGGAAAACTCACCCCAGTGGGATGTCGATGTGAATGACTATGAGAAACCTAGGAGAGGACCGCATATGTGGGTAACCCCCCCCTCTAGCTAGGGGAGACCGAAAGCAATGGATGTCGAGTGGGTCTGACATAATATTGTGAAAGTCCAGTCCATAGTGGGGCCAGCAGGAGACCATCCCGAGCAGAGACGGGTCAGCAGCGCAGAGATGTCCCCAACCGATGCACAGGCGAGCGGTCCACTCCGGGTCCCGACTCTGGACAGCCAGCACTTCATCCATGGCCACCGGACCTGTGTTCTCTCACAAGGGAGAGGGGGGCAGAGGATAAAATAAAATAAACGGCAGATCAACTGGTCTAAAAAGGGGGTCTATTTAAAAGCTAGAGTATACAAATTAGTTACAAGATGGGACTTAAATGCTTCTACTGAGGTAGCATCTCTAACTGTTATCAGAAGGGCATTCCATAGTACTGGAGCCCGAATAGAAAACGCTCTATAGCCCGCAGACTTTTTTTGGGCTCTGGGAATCACTAATAAGCCGGAGTTCTTTGAACGCAGATTTCTTGCCGGGACATATGGTACAATACAATCGGCGAGATAGGCTGGAGCTAAACCGTGTAGTATTTTATATGTAAGTAGTAAAACCTTAAAGTCACATCTTAAGTGCACAGGAAGCCAGTGCAGGTGAGCCAGTATAGGCGTAATATGATCAAACGTTCTTGTTCTTGTCAAAAGTCTATTAGCCGCATTTTGTACCAACTGTAATTTTTTAATGCTAGACATAGGGAGACCCGAAAATAATACGTTACAGTAATCGAGACAAGACGTAACGAACGCATGAATAATGATCTCAGTGTCGCTAGTGGACAAAATGGAACGAATTTTAGCGATATTACGGATGAAAGAAGGCCGTTTTAGTAACACTCTTAATGTGTGACTCAAAGAGTCGCCTTGTGTAATTGTTTGGTTGTCAAATGTTAAGGTGGTATTATTAAATAAATGTCGGTGTCTAGCAGAACCGATAATCAGCATTTCCGGTTTCTTGGCGTTGAGTTGCAAAAAGTTAGCGGACATCCATGTTTAATTTCATTAAGACACGCCTCCAGCTGACTACAATCCGGCGTGTCGGTCAGCTTTAGGGGCATGTAGAGTTGGGTGTCATCAGCATAACAGTGAAAGCTAACACCGTATTTGCGTATGATGTCGCCTAGCGGCAGCATGTATATATTAAAAAGTGCAGGGCCAAGAACCGAACCCTGGGGAACTCCACACGTTACCTTAACATACTCCGAGGTCACATTGTTATGGGAGACGCACTGCATCCTGTCAGTAAGATAAGAGTTAAACTAAGACAAGGCTAAGTCTGACATACCAATACGTGTTTTGATACACTCTAATAAAATATTATGATCAATGGTATCGAAAGCAGCGCTAAGATCAAGAAGCAGCAACATAGATGACGCATCAGAATCCATCGTTAGCAATAGATCATTAGTCATTTTTGCGAGGGCTGTCTCCGTAGAGTGATTTGCCCTGAAACCGGATTGAAAAGGTTCACAGAGATTGTTAGACACTGACGCACTGAGCATTCTGAGTTCGGAAGTGCACTATCTGTACCCGGATGTTTCACTCAAAAACGGTCTAAATCAGGCCTGGGCAATTATTTTGACTCGGGGGCCAAATTTAGAGAAAAAAAATGTGTCTGGGGGCCGGTATATCTATTTTTAGGGACACTAATACAAAACCTCACAACGTCTGATTGAATGCTAAAAACGTTATGACAGACCGCCTTAAAAACGGAATGGAGTTAAAAAATGTTTTACTGAATGAGACACATGGAATGTACATGAAAATAAAGAATGGGTGATTTACAATATTAACTATGAACAATAAAACACTGAATATCAACAATATATGAACGTCACACCCCCTTTCCATCGACATATGTTACAATAATGCGAAACGCAACAGAAATGCAACAAACACAGCGAAATATGAACGCGAAGGGTAAAAAAAAATAAAAAAAATCCACCTACAATCTGATATATCTGATATCAATAAGATTTAGAACTTTGTTGTAAAAATCTCCTTCCACGTCTGTCCCTGACACCCACATTTCAGGCTCTGGAAACACTTTGTGGAAACGCTCCCCACCCACACAGCTTGGTGCCTCGTCTGAGCTAATGTGACTTAGATTACCATAGTAACTAATAAGATGATCATAGTAACTAATTAGATGACCATAGTAACTAATTAGATTACCATAGTAACTAGTATATCATGCAAAATCACAGATTCTAACCATTGAAATACTTTGTATAGTTCAAGACTTACAGTCATTAGAAAATATCACTGCACATCATAATGGCAGCTACACTTTACATCTTAAACATCTAAAAAAAATATTTAGGAATGTCGGGCAGGCCAGATTGAAAAGCTCAACGGGCCGCATGTGGCCCCCGGGCCTTAATTTGCCCAGGTCTGGTCTAAATGGTGCGTGAGCAGTGATGTCCATTTACTTTTTGATTGATTGATTGAAACTTGTATTAGTAGATTGCACAGTACAGTACATATTCCGTACAATTGACCACTAAATGGTAACACCCGAATAAATTTTTCAACTTGTTTAAGTCGGGGTCCACGTAAATCAATTCATGGTAGACAAATCCAAACCCATCCATCCATCCATTTCCTACCGCTTGTCCCTTTTTGGGGTTAGTTATATATATTCCATACTAACCAGCCAGAAACATTGGTGGATTCGCAATGGCAGTAAAGTATTTGGGACAGAAGCACACTAAGAACTTTAGTACACGGTTTACTCAATGTATTTATTGAAGTGTAGAACTTTACTTATAGTGTTCCATTTGAAACAGAGCTCTTTTTGCAGAACAGCAGTAATGTCCAAAGTGCGGCCCGGGAGCCATTTGCGGCCCGTAGCAAATTATTTAACGGCCCGTGGCACAATTGTTAGCATTGCTAGCTTTTTTTGCAAATTTTGCAGGAATACACCTCAGCGTCAAATATTTTTTTACTTGACAAACGATGCCTGTTAGCTCGCCAACTTTTTTTTTGTTAAGCTAATTTTGTAGGTATACACTTCAGTCATATTTTGGTACTTGATGCATGCTAACATTAGCAGGCTAGCATTTTAAACACATTACACACCTCAGAGTAATATATTTTGCTACTTTAAGCAGGTTACAGTTAGCATTTTAGCATGCTAACATTGGCATGCTATTTTTTTTTAGCACAGTTTTTTAACCTCAGTTTAATGTATTTTCAGTTATGCTAACTGTAAGCATGCTATTGTTAGCACTTTATTTTTTGTAACTTGATGACCCCGACTTTGGATTTTACCATTTAGTGGTCAATTGTACGGAATATGTACTGAACTGTGCAGTCTACTGATACAAGTTTCAATCAATCAATCAATCAGTCTGGCCAGCGTGCTAAAGCTGCATTTCAGTTCCGCTTTTGGCTCTTTAGTATTCACACAATCTCTACTGAAATTATATTTTCTAGTTATTCGAAGAAAAAAAATCTATATATTGAACCATTTTGAGGTGAAACTTCTGAAATGCCCCCCGCATCTTTATGATTTGTCAGCCTGTGGCTCTCTATGGAAAAAGCTTGGGGGTATCATTAACCTCTTAAGGCCCAAGCTGTTTGTTTACATGATTTTTTTTATTTCTCTTTGCTATTCGGGCTTATTGGACCCTAATTAGAATAAAAACTAAAAATCATCTTTTGATATGATGTACTTAGTCCATAAGTACACAAACGTGTACTTCATGTGTAGTGACGTGCTAATTTTTATTTTTACACTTTTTTTTCCAAATTCCATTGTGTTATACTCTTCTGACACCACCAGATAGCAGTATAAGTGTCCATATGTCGACATAAGACCCCAATTCAGTAGTGTACACAATTTTGGAAATAAGAGCTAAAAGGTGCTGTCCACGCATGTGGCCACTAAGCCTTTAGAGGTTAAGCGACACATCAACATTACAAAGTCTTATACTGTATCTGAAAGTGTTCTTTATTTTGTTGTTTAACACATCCTGACAATTGTCTGGCTGCGGATGTATGGTCAATCCTTTAAAAAAAAAAACACAAAAAACTACGACATGTAACAGGTCCAGTGACATCATTAAATACATCACCATGGCTGATTAAAAAAAATAATAAATAGGAGCATTTTGTTTAATATTTGAGGAAACAGCTACAAAATACCAAATGTGAGGATGTCAGATTTCTATCTACGGGAGGTTTTACTCGAGCTTAAAAACCAGTTTCAACCTTTGGAAACCAGTACCATTTCTTCAGCAATGCAGTGCCCATCTTTAAAAAAAAACAAAAAAAAAACACAACTTTAAGGCACGGTTGGGATGTTTGTGAACATTGGTAATGTGCATCATTAGTAACGACTATACACTGCAACTTTTACACTTCTCTGAAAAAAAATATCACGTCTTAGCAGGAGCAAATTCAGTGTTCCAAAGGTCATGGTAGGATCATTATAACAGCGGGACAAGCTGACCAAAAAAGTAGAAACCATCAATTGGTAACATGAATGAATAGGGCCAGACATGACAGGTAAATAATAAACATAAATCATAACATGATATACTGGATTACAAGTGAGGAAAGTGTAAGCGAACACTCCCTTATTCTGTTATTGGTTTCCGCCCTAAAGTTGAGTTAAGATTAAAGGGGGGAAAAGTCAGGAAACCAAGAGCAGCTCAAATGACAATCTTGCTGTGCACTTGTTGCACTTTTGCTTTAAATGCGGGTTATTCTATAAAAGCTTGTGCCGTCATTCCCGTGTATTTACTCATGTCCTCTTCCAGTCTGCTCATGCCTTCCCTGCATTAACTACGTAACAACGAGGGGAATCCACAGTTCTGTCCTCAATGCTGACGTGGAGGCATACACCGCTGCATGCAAAAGCTTAATGTCCGTAGCAAGCTGTGGGAAATATCCATCAGACTGTTGAAGAGACAGAGGCGGAGGAGTCTTTGCACGCATTAAAACAAATCCAGAGGTTATCTGTGACTTTTTTAATACAAATATTGTAGAAAACCAACACGGTGTCACAGACAGTTCCTCTGGAAAAGACTCTGGAAAAATAAGTAATATAGAAATGTAAAAAAAAAAAAAAAAAGTTTCCCATGGCAGACTATTCCTCCATGTCGACCGATGAGACACCACAAAAATTCATCTCATGAGAAGCCTGAGGAGTCGGCCGAGCCGCAGGGCTGGAGGTCGGGCGTAATGTTCGTGGTGCTTGTGGCATTGGTGTGGAGGCTGAAGGCCTTCAGGGGTGTGCTGCAAGCCTGAGCTTGGGGGAAGCGCTGGTGGTACCGGTCCAGCCGCAGGTATTTCACTGTCACCAGCTTACCTGGCAACACAAAATTAAAACCATGTCACAGAGCAATTACTTAATTAAACAAATAATTAATGAAGCTCCTCAACTACATTGGCCAGCAATCATTGTGATAACATATAAATCACGTCCAAAAAAAAACTTTAAAAAGTTAAAAGTTAAAGTCCCAACGATAGTCACACACACAGTAGGTATGGTGAAATTATCCTCTGCATTTGACCCATCCCCATGTTCACCCCCTGGGAGGTGAGGGGAAAAGTGAGCAGCAGCAGTGGCCACGCTCGGGAATCATTTTGGTGATTTAACCCCCAATTCCAACCCTTGATGCTGACTGCCATGCAGGGAGGCAATGGGTCCCATTTTTATAGTCTTTGGTATCACTCGGCTGGGGTTTGAACTCACAACCTTCCAGTCTCAGGGTGGGCACTCTAACCACAAGTCTACTGAGCAGGTTTGTCAAAAGTGTGGCCTGGGCACCATTTACAGTCAGCTGTTTTTTTAATTAGCCCACAAAATATTCCACAGACAAAATGGCAATGGCCCAAATCCCCCCAAAATGGCACCAGCAAACCAAAATGGCTGACTGCATGTGCCTCTTACATATATGGCCTTCCATGATTGTTGTGCCTCCTTACAGAAGCCATATTCCGCTAGAAGACACATGCTTGCAAAATGTGTTAAGTTTTCAATAATAATGACCCAAACACTAAAGCTCTTTATATTTAATTACTAGCTTAGCATATCTTGACCCACATTAAATTATTTTAATGTGTTTCATGAATCCTTAGTGCCGACTCCCACACCTTTCCATTTTTCTACAGTGGCACCCATTTATAATGACGCACGTTAGCCTGGCTTTACTGACAACAGTCCATAGGCGCTGTGGACATAACCAAAACTGAAACAGACACTAGCCATTGCTTGCACATTTACTTGTGACCACAATTAAGGATATAAGGCTGTGTTTTCCAGATTGGCAATCTATTTATCGCAGTCCGGGCGTTACCAGGAGTGGTGGGGGTGTGGCCAGGGCAGTGTCAATGTCATTATATACTTTGCAAAATTGGCTACAATGCTTATATATATTTTAAAGAATATAAAAAAAAAAGTATATACTGTATTTAAATATTAAGCCAAACTGTGTTAATATCAAGATATATTTTTTCTTGTTACAATACATTGTTTGCTGTATTTTTCAATTGTTGCTGCTCATTTTATTGCTACAATGCAACACTTTGTACATCACTGGTTTATTCAAAATATTTTTAATAACAAAAACACTGTGGAAAGGGACTTGACGAGTTGGTTGACATCAACAGGTTGTCAACTAAAACAGGGCTGACTTAAAGGGGAACTGCACATTTATGTAATTTTGCCTATAGTTCACAATTCTTATGAGAGACAGGAACACTTCTTTTAAAAAAATGCATTCTAACTCGTAAACAAAAGTCTGCTTACAACAGAAGCACTGGGAGCCATGATATCATTGCCTCTATTTCGGCCATAAAACCCAACAACCATCCAAAAAACGCCAACAATACTACATTTACATTTCGTGAACTGAATATTAGCGATATCGTTATAATAAGCGTTGAAGACCTACACTACCGTTCAAAAGTTTGGGGTCACATTGAAATGTCCTTATTTTTGAAGGAAAATCACTGTAATTTTTAATGAAGATAACTTTAAACTAGTCTTAACTTTAAAGAAATACACTCTATACATTGCTAATGTGGTAAATGACTATTCTAGCTGCAAATGTCTGGTTTTTGGTGCAATATCTACATAGCTGTATAGAGGCCCATTTCCAGCAACTATCACTCCAGTGTTCTAATGGTACAATGTGTTTGCTCATTGGCTCAGAAGGCTAATTGATGATTAGAAAACCCTTGTGCAATCATGTTCACACATCTGAAAACAGTTTAGCTCGTTACAGAAGCTACAAAACTGACCTTCGTTTGAGCAGATTGAGTTTCTGGAGCATCACATTTGTGGGGTCAATTAAACGCTCAAAATGGCCAGAAAAAGAGAACTTTCATCTGAAACTCGACAGTCTATTCTTGTTCTTAGAAATGAAGGCTATTCCACAAAATTGTTTGGGTGACCCTAAACTTTTGAACGGTAGTGTACATATAGCAGCAGCATTTCTCTGAGCTTATAAAAAGTTAATTTTAGATTATAAATCATGTCTCTCACCTTGATAGCAAAATGTTGTAGATATAAACTAAGAAGTTGGTACACTCTGAAAGCCAACTTAGACCCAGAAATGGCGAAGAAGACCCGAAAAGACAATTCGTTCCACACCCATTTTTTCTTTGAGAGGATTATGAGTCATTCTTCATCTAAGCCAGACATTGTACAGTATGTGATATTTTATTATGTTGGCTCCGATGAAGTCTGCAGTTAGTAGTAATCAGTGGAGGTTGTGGATGGAAAAAGAAAAAGCTGTAACGCGATGTGAAATTAATGAGCTGCCGTATGTTGAAAATGAGCAAAATACATAAATTATACAAGTGATTATGAATGTGAGTGTCACTACATTACATATACCTGTATACATACAGAATTTATATAAAACCTTGATGGAGGTGTTTGGATGTTTTAAGTGCTTTATAGGCGGAATAGAGCGACTCCCATTGGCTACATTGTAAGCTGACTTTTGTTCGCATTTATTTACCAGTTAAAATGCATAAAAAAAGAAAAACGTGTTGTTGTCTTAAATAAGGATTTCAAATGATAGAAAAATTTCCTAAAAAGTGCAGTTCCACTTTAAGCTGGTTCCACTAAATATGTAAGGTTTCCCTGTTCGCATGAGAACACTGAGTGGAATTGGAGTTGCTTGCAGACAGCTAAAAACACAAAGAAACATACTGGGTCGCTCCTAGGTGACACAAAAGGTAAACGTTCAGGTACATGTATGAGATTTAGAGATGTTTTCAAGTGCAGACTTGTGTTAATAATGAGTCACCTACCATCAAACCAAGAGCCATGAAGTGCCTTGAAGGCTTTCCCTGAGTGTTCTGCAGAGAGGCACTTCACGTAGACGCAGCCCTGGAGAGAGAGCAGGAGAAAACGCAGTTGTCAAAACCAGGCAAATAAGCACCATTTCAGGAAAACTTACGAAAAAAGAGAACATTTCTATCGGCACAAAGTTCTGCCACGCAAGCCCCGAAAGAAAATTTTGAAAATCAAGTTTTCCTGCTATTGGGTGCATTTATACTTTATATTTTACCTTCAGATTTATTCTCATCTTCCAAATTCTTGTGGCTGTCTTTTTACACTTGCATATCCCATGCAATGTGCCATAAACATTTTTTAGTTAATAATTTACTAACACTATTATCAGGGCTGACATTCTTTGGGCACCACACGATTCGATTCTCAGAGTTAATAATTAGATTTAGAATCGAGTCTTGATTCAAAACGATTCTCTATTCAAAATGAATTGTTTTTTTAATAACATTGGATGACAGTTTCATGATTAACTACATTCCTCCATAAACTGGATAAAAGCTCTGATAAATTTATATGATGACAGTTCTGTGATTAACTATGCAATGTTTGATTTCTTTGAATCAATTAAGAATAGTTGAGTAAGAATCGCGATCCTTTTAATTTTTTTTTTTTGACAACCCAAATTATTATTTAAAAAAATCTAATGTAAAATGTTATAACATGCATGCAGAGACCTAAGAAAACATTTTCCATTAGGCAACTCTACCCTTTAGCCACGCCCCCTCGGGTAAGCTGCTTCCGGTGTTGCGACCTCTGTTTACATTTGTCACGTCAAAAATATACCTTCTCGTTGGCCTCAGTTAAATAATCTATAAGTATAAAGGTTGGGAAATAATAGTGTTTAGATTGTAATCATCCAATTATGATTAGCAGCGAAGTAGCAAGCCGTCAACGTTGTGGCTCGGTGGGCGAATGCAGGCGACAACAAGTAAATGAGCAAAATGATGCAAACTAGCAAGCTTGTTTTGGCGCCCCTGATCGTCTCCTTGTCCTGCAATTCAGCGTGGCGTTTAGGCAAAAGGAACAGCGAGTACCTATGGCTGAGGCGAGCGTTAAACACATTTTGTTTAGATCCTATTTTTTTCCCCATCCATCCATTTTTACCGCGCGTTAAACACATTTTGTTTAGATCCTATTTTTTTCCCCATCCATCCATTTTTACCGCTTTTATATGTTAAAAACGAGGAAGTGATATTTTGACGCAAAAATTATTGTTTATTAACACAGATTTCCGTATTTTAGGAGCCATTTTACATGTCTGCAAATCACTGCAGCCTGAGTCATTTAAAGAAAGTAAGTGCTGTTACTACGCATCAATACCTCTCGCGAGTTCTTGTCGACCGCGATGTGGACGATGCCCTTGTTATCGCTGCACTTCTCCAGAATGGCCTCGTGGATGGCTAGATCCCAGTTGTCTCCAACTTCCCTGATGACACGCAAACAAGTTATGAGTTGAAAGGAACAGAGGAAAATAAAGCACAAAAAAGCAGACACTCACATGACCGGGTCAAACATGTTCCTGATCTTTAGACACGGGGTCAGGCTGTTTGGAGGGGAATTCCTGCGGTCTAGAGGGAAGGCTGAGAAGCAGAAACAGAAGATGAAACTGCCAAATAAAAACACAGCACAGAAGGTAAAACCGCCAAATAAAAACACAGCACAGGGAGTGTTAAAGGTTGGGTACCTTTTCCCTGCCAGACTTTGGAGGGAATCGAGCTGGTCTTGTCGCAATTTTGAGATGGGTGGATCCACCTCCAGACAAGATAGTCAGCCCCCCCAATGATCTGGGTCTCTGTTCGGATTCTAGACTCGTTTGCAGACAGAAAGCTCACAGAACGCTCCCAAATCCTCTTCATTTTCTTCCTGTAAAGGCAACATATTCCAGCAAGGGCCGCATAGTCAAAAACTGGAGGGCTACTTTGCTACATTTAGAAAATTTAAGAGGCTGAAAACCAAGCCAATGTAGGTTAGTACATGCTAAAATACCTGAAAAAAACATCTTAGCTTTGTGTTATAGATCAGTGGTCCCCAACCTTTTTGTAGCCGCGGACCGGTCAACGCTTAAAAATTTGTCCCACAGACCGGGGGGGTGGGGGGATGTTTCTTTTTTTTCATAAAGAAATACAATCATGTGTGCTTACGGACTGTATCCCTGCAGACTGTATTGATCTATATTGATATATAATTTATATATTGTGTTTTTTATGTTGATTTAATAAAAAAAATAATTAAAAACAATTTTTTTTAATTTGTTGTGCGGCCCGGTACCAATCGGTCCGCGGCCCGGTGGTTGGGGACCACTGTTATAGATGACAAAGCTAATCAGTGTAATATTGGGGCCCGCAATTTGGACCCCACTGCTTTTGCCTTTGATTAAATGGATTAATTGGATCTGACTTCTGTTTAGTAATTGACTTTTTGAAAATGTGATTATTAAATGTTTTTTTAATCATCTCTGTTTTGGCAGTGATCGTACTTACCGTTCCTGAGGTTGGATGAGTGAGTCTCTGACATGGGGTATGGGCAAATAGGGCTGAAAGTCTTGGTTCTCTTGGCATGCCTCACTATGGCTCCTCAGCACATCTGAACATCACACAGTTGAGATTTAATCAGCGCCAAAACAATTCAGACGATGGCACAATTAATTAAACTACAGCGGAACTTGATTAAGCTGACGCCCTTTGGATTGGCTGACTCATGTCGACATAACCAAAACTAGCTATTGCTTGAGCATTGCTCTACAGTTACATTTGTGCGTATGTGAGTTGGCAGGGATTGGGCAGACAATCGACGTGCCGAAACAAGCAAGTACACGCGCACATCTTTGCCGACTATAGTGTGATTGTGCAATTGGGGTGCACACAAGGATGTTTGTAGTGGGGGTGTGTCTGTTGGGGGCGATTTGGCTCAATCAACAAGCTGATACAAACACACGCATGTGCCCAGCGTAGCTTACTGTTGCGGGTGTCCCGATCCGATGTTGATATCGGATATTGGTTTGATACCAGCAAAAAAACATTGGCTTGCATCTTAACTTCTAGTAGAAGACAAACAGTCCTGCAGCAGGATTAATGGTGCGAAGCTCGACAGCCAGTTAACAGCTAGATGTTCTCCAATAAACAGATGGTTGGTCTTGTATTTTAGTGAAGACATTTACAAAGGCTAGGCTACTAGAAGCTATACAACAGTTCAGCTCATGAATGTCTTAAATAGAAGAATATTACAGTGTAAAACATGACATTTGTCAACATAAACAAGTATGAAGTAATTACAGTTGCATATTACTAACAGATACAAGGTCTAGAGTTTAGAGTATCCTTTCCACATCATTCAACTCACGGCGTGAGCTTAATCTAATTAATCATTGTGGCCACGAGGGGTCGCCAAAAACTAATAAGCACTCCACTTCAAAATTCAAAGACAATATAAATCTATTCCAGACATTTAAAACCTACCGTTGTTCTTTGAGTAATTTCACTTGATCAGACCTTTTCTAACATTTCCCACACAACATAATAAAAGTATGTGGGATTTGTGCTGCAATATCGGTCCATTATACTGTTGGTCTTGTATTGAAAGTAAAAAGGTTGTATCGGGACACTCCTTCTCAACTGATTGTATTGCAATTGCTTCTCTATTGTTACATTTTACAAACTATGATAATAGAAAGTAGGGCTGCAGCTATTGATTATTTTAGTAAACAGGTAATCTATTGATTAATTTGTTCAATTAATAGTGTCAGCTGCGTTTGACAGAGCTAACAATTCCCTACGTTGTCTGTCTTTCAGTTTGAAATAATTGCAAAACTTTTGACAGCTTCTGTTTGTTTCTGGTCATTTTCACTTTTTCCCCCTCGTTGTCCTTCTTTGAGCCGTCCCCTTTTATCGACACTCGGCAACACCACTCTCATGTAAACTCTATCTTATACATTTTTAGACTTATTAAACTAATTTAACGGCTCATCAAAGAACAAAATACAAATCAATGCTTTTTTCTAATCAAATTAATCCATGAATCCCTGCAGCCCTAATAAATAAATAAAAATTAGCGCATCAAGTCAGAACAAAAACGTATCATTCAATTAATGTGATCGCTTCTCTGCACGCAATAGAGAGCTGATGATAAATTGTAAACACCACCATGTAGAGAGAGAAATAACATCCTGTCATAAAAATAAGACATACAATAAGGCTATTAAGTGTGTTTAATAAAAGAACAATATATGCAGAGGTGGGTAGAGTAGCCAGAAATTTTACTCAAGTAAGAGTACTGTTACTTTAGAGATTTATTACTCAAGTAAAAGTAAGGAGTAGTCACCCAAATATTTACTTGAGTAAAAGTAAAAAGTATGTTGTGAAAAAACTACTCAAGTACTGAGTAACTGATGAGCAACCTGTTCGTTTAATGATGACGGCAACAAATAATGCACAAAAGCATAAAAATAGCAATGAGCAAATTCAGAGCCAGGAATATCTCTTAAGCAACTAAAACAATAATATATATTAAATAATACATTAAAATTAAAAAAATTAAGGCAAATTGAGCCACAATAACTTAACAGCACAATAGGCTCAGTAGGCATTCATTTATTGATTGATTGATTGAAACTTGTATTAGTAGATTGCACAGTACAGTACATATTCCGTACAATTGACCACTAAATGGTAACACTCCAATAAGTTTTTCAACGTTAATCAATTACTTAATAAATGACCAAGTCGAGGTGATCTACCTCATATATACATATACATATACATACACATATCATATATATATATATATATATATATATATATATATATATATATATATATATATATATATATATATATATATATATATATATATACACACACACAGATTTATATATACAGTATATAATTTATATTTATTTATTTTGCCGTTTTTGTTCACATGTTAAAGGTGTTTTAATGAATATACATGCATGTTTAACATATAGATTCCTTTCTTTCATGAAGACAAGAATATAAGTTGGTGTATTTCCTGATTCTGATGACTTGCATTGATTGGAATCAGACAGTAGTGCCGATAAAGTCCACGTTTTCAAATGGAGGAGAAAAAAAGTTCCTCCTTTCTGTCTAATACCACATGAAAGTGGTTGGTTTTTGGCATCTTATTTGTCCAGATTCCATATTCGTTTTTATACACTTTACAAGAAATACTTTGGTGGCAAACTCCGTAGCTTGCTAGCTTGTTTGCGCTGGCTTTCGGAGACTCTTATTTTGTTAACGCAGGCGCGATGGAGCGGCACTTTTATTGTGAAGACAGGAACTGTGCGGTCAGTCTTTAAGCTTTTGACGGGAAGTACGGTTGAAATAAAAAAGTGTCTTTTTTTCCTTTACACTTTTGATTGATTGATTGAAACTTTTATTAGTAGATTGCACAGTACAGTACATATTCCGTGCAATTGTCCACTAAATGGTAACACCCGAATAAGTTTTTCAACTTGTTTAAGTCAGGGTCCACGTGTGACGGTCATGCGACCGCCTGGCTCTGTTTGATTGGTCCAACATCACCAGTGACTGCATCTGATTGGTGAAACGGAGTCAAACGTCACCAGTGACTGCATCTGATTGGTGAAACGCAGGCATGCATAGATCCTACTTTGAAGGTCTGTCTGACAAACCAAAACAAAGCGTGCATTAACAGATCAATAAAAATCAGTAGCGAGTAGCGAGCTGAATGTAGATAAATGGAGCGGAGTAAAAGTAGCGTTTCTTCTCTATAAATATACTCAAGAAAAAGTAAAAGTATGTTGCATTAAAACTACTCTTAGAAGTACAATTAATCCCAAAAGTTACTCAAGTAGATGTAACGGAGTAAATGTAGCGCGTTACTACCCACCTCTGAATATATGTGAAGCTTTATATAAAAGTAAAGTTGGGGCAATACAGACAAAATAAATTATATACATTTGGCTGACGATAGCGCTTTTAATACTTATACTGTGATAATGCATGTAGATGACACATTGTAGCTGTGTCCCGCAAATTTGAAAGCAACAAGCAAACAAATGCCTCCTCAACGAACTATAGCATTCTTTCTTGTAAGCGGCTAATGTCCCTCCACTGTGCATAGCCACTTTTTAGGTCAACAATCCTCGCCTATATGGCGGCAAATAAACAAGTATTATTATTACCAGAAGACGAGAATTTGCTAAATATGCTACACTAGACACTGTAAGAAGTAGAGGTGGGAATCTTTGGGCACTTCACGATTAAATTACCATTTAGGTTCAGGAGCTATGATTTGAATAAAAAATTATTATTGATGCAGCTTTAATTCATGTTTATTGATACAGTTATAGATTTCTTTTTGTTTCACTAAATAAGCGTTTATCATTTGCAACTTTAAAAAAACGATTTATTTATAGTAAGAAACAGATAAATTAATTCTCACATTTATCAAATTAATGAAAATGTGTGCAACACTGCACCATAAGTGCTCGATAATAAAAGAGCTGGTCGGATCTCTTGGTGAGTTGGCTCGCTGAAGTCAGACAAATTTTAGAAATATCTGCATTACATTATTTACAATAAATACATTGATTATTGACGTTTACTAATCGATTCTATAATGAATTGCGATGCATCTAAAAATCGATAATTTCCCCCACCTCTAGTAAGAGGATATGCTAACCGCAAACTAGAGCTCTTGAAAGTAAACGAGCAGATCGATACAAAAATCGACAGTAACGATACCAAGTATACTGTTGAGCAGGGGTGTCAAACCGGTTTAATCCGACAAGCAGAGTTGCCTAAGTATAAAAATTAGCTGCAACTTTTCATGAAAGAAATTGCTGTTGTAAACAAATCCACTTGATAACGCAATAGCAATTCTGTTAGGCAAGCACACAATTTATAGCAGCGAAGTAACGATATTAAATCTCATGGTACAATATAATCACAGTATTAAGGCCACGGTATGATATTATTGTGGTATATGTCCCCAAATTTGAAAAAAAAATACAGTGTGTAAAATTAAGTGTCAGAAATGTTTAGGATGAACACACTTACTGTATTTGAACACAAACATAATGTTAAAACGTTAAATATTCATATTCATTACTGCAAACATAATGTTTTCAGTGCAAATAATTGTGTAGGAATATCCACAGTTTCAAGCAAATCCATCCCTCCAGTTTCTACCCCTTGTCCCTCTCAGGGTTGTGGGGGTGGCTGGAGCCTATCCCAGCTGCATTTAATAAATAATAATTAAATAATAATTAAATAATTAATTTATGTTATTACGCCGTCATGCTGTGTTTTTGTCTGATTAAATTGTGATCAAAAATGTAATCAGTAAATGATTTTCAAAATTTTAAGTATCAACATTGGTATGACCAATAATGCATGTACAAACCCCGTTTCCATATGAGTTGGGAAATTGTGTTAGATGTAAATATAAACGGAATACAATGATTTGCAAATCCTTTTCAACCCATATTCAATTGAATGCACTACAAAGACAAGATATTTAATGTTCAAACTCATAAACTTTATTTTTTATTTGCAAATAATAATTAACTTAGAATTTCATGGCTGCAACACGTGCCAAAGTAGTTGAGAAAGGGCATGTTCACCACTGTGTTACATGGCCTTTCCTTTTAACAACACTCAGTAAACGTTTGGGAACTGAGGAGACACATTTTTAAGCTTCTCAGGTGGAATTCTTTCCCATTCTTGCTTGATGTACAGCTTAAGTTGTTCAACAGTCCGGGGGTCTCCGTTGTGGTATTTTAGGCTTCATATGCGCCACACATTTTCGATGGGAGACAGGTCTGGACTACAGGCAGGCCAGTCTAGTACCTGCACTCTTTTACTATGAAGCCACGTTGATGTAACACGTGGCTTGGCATTGTCTAGCTGAAATAAGCAGGGGCGTCCATGGTAACGTTGCTTGGATGGCAACATATGTTGCTCCAAAACCTGTATGTACCTCTCAGCATTAATGGCGCCTTCACAGATGTGTAAGTTACCCATGTCTTGGGCACTAATACACCCCCATACCATCACAGATGCTGGCTTTTCAACTTTGCGCCTATAACAATCCGGATGGTTCTTTTCCTCTTTGGTCCGGAGGACACGACGTCCACAGTTTCCAAAAACAATTTGAAATGTGGACTCGTCAGACCACAGAACACTTTTCCACTTTGTATCAGTCCATCTTAGATGAGCTCAGGCCCAGCAAAGCCGACGGCGTTTTTGGGTGTTGTTGATAAACGGTTTTCGCCTTGCATAGGAGAGTTAACTTGCACTTACAGATGTAGCGACCAACTGTAGTTACTGACAGTGGGTTTCTAAAGTATTCCGGAGCCCCTGTGGTGATATCCTTTGCACACTGATGTCGCTTGTTGATGCAGTACAGCCTGAGGGACCGAAGGTCACGGGCTTAGCTGCTTACATGCAGTGATTTCTCCAGATTCTCTGAACCCTTTGATGATATTACGGACCGTAGATGGTGAAATCCCTAAATTCCTTGCAATTGCTGGTTGAGAAAGGTTTTTCTCAAACTGTTCAACAATTTGCTCACGCATTTGTTGACAAAGTGGTGACCCTCGCCCCATCCTTGTTTGTGAATGACTGAGCATTTCATGGAATCTACTTTTATACCCAATCACGGCACCCACCTGTTCCCAATTTGCCTGTTCACCTGTGGGATGTTCCAAATAAGTGTTTGATCAGCATTCCTCAACTTTATCAGTATTTATTGCCACCTTTGCCAACTTCTTTGTCACGTGTTGCTGGCATCAAATTCTAAAGTTAATAATTATTTGCAAAAAATGTTTTTTTTTATCAGTTTGAACATCAAATATGTTGTCTTTGTAGCATATATGAATATGGGTTGAAAATGATTTGCAAATCATTGTATTCCGTTTATATTTACATCTAACACAATTTCACAACTCATATGGAAACGGGGTTTGTACTACAGTAGAAACATGCTACAACAGAAAGTAACTAGATGTTAACAATAAATTAGCTAGTTGATCAATAATAGTTTTGAGAAAATAACAACCAGGAATTACAAAATATGTTACCACATATGTCGGCAGCTAAATTAGGGGCCTGTGTAACCAATTTAATGGTCCTATTATCATTTATTTACCAAATAATATACAGATATGGTTATCGCAGGAGGCTGAAATATTTATCGCAAAATAGATTTTAGGCCATATCGCCCATCCCTATATGAAAGATATTCTTAAATTACTTCTGTTGTGATCCGTCACCATATATAGAAAATAAAAACAAATTAACTTGACCTCCCCCTCAATATAATAGTAGGAGAAAACACGTAATTGATCTCATAACTAAGACGCAAGGTGTTTTTCTGAGTTGCGCCTCTCCTTGTATGCAAGAGTCAACAGCCTGAACATGAGGTATTTCTTACCAAGTATCCTCTCCACCATGTGGTACATTTGCCTGGTTTCCTCCTCCTCTTTCCTCCAGTGATACTTGACGTAGCAGACCAGACCCCACACACTGCCAATTACTGCAGACAGACGAGCACCCACATGATTCGCAGGTTGAAACATGACTAATAAAATGCACATTCCACTTGAATACTTCAGAAATAATAAGTAGAGGTGTAGGAGACGGTGACGTTTATCTTACCAGCCACAAAGAGGAAGACTCTGCTGATGACTGTGAGGAAAGCTCGGCGGAAGCGACATGTGAATGGCATCTGTGGATGTGTCGACTCCAGACGAGAGATTTCTGACACATCAGTAATGGGCTCATCGGCTGCCTGCCCGACCAGCCTGAAGACATATGAAGAGTAATTATTGTGTGCCAAAAAAAAAATCCTCATCGGCATGAAAATGTCTATTATGCAATACCTTATCCCAACATCTTGGTTTGTCCGGATGATCCATTCAAGTGACGAGTAGATTAAGTCTTCAAACTCCTCATTTTGAGTCTAGCAATAAATACACCAATTATTTAATGTGCACACACACTCACTGTATGTCATGATGAACCCTTAAAAGGTGGCAATTGATTTTACAATAGCAGCGCAGGGGTTACATTGAAAAGCTTAGAAACAGAGAAACAGAAAATAAATATATTGTACAGTACAACCCATTTAAGTCTGCCCTGTTTATATCAACAACCGGTCAATGTTGACCAACTCATGAAGTTCGGGTCCATCATGTTCTTCTTATTACTAAAAAGTGCCTGCTTAAGTCAGCATCGACATACCTCTTTTATAGACATAATTTGAGTTACAATTCCGTTAGGTAAGAGCATAAAATATTATATGAAAACAAACAACTATAAGTTCAAAAATCCTTTATCATCGGCCATTCACCTAATGTATCTGGCCATATACAAATGAGTAATAAATGTGCAAGCACTGGTTAATTTTGGTTTTGATTATCTCCATGACCAATCAGGAAAGTATTCTCAGCACTTCCCTTTTTCCACATTTTGTTATGTTACATACAACCTTTTTCCACATTTTGTTATGTTACATACAACCTTATTCCGAAATGGAATACATTCATTTTTGTCCTCAACATTCTGCACACAAACTTTTTTAGACATTTTTGCAAATGTATTAAAAAATAAGAAGGTAAGTATTTAAAGCCTTTGCCATTAAGCACAAAAGATAGGTCAGGGGCATCCTGTTTAAACTGATCATCCTTGAGATGTTCCTACAGCTTAATTGGAGTCCACCTGTGGTAAATTCCGTTGGTTAGACATCATTTAGAAAGGCACAAACATGTCTATAAGTATTCAGACCCCTTAAAAATGTTTACTGTTTCATTGCAGCCATTTGCTGATATTAAAAAAGTTCATTTGTCATTAATGTACACTCAGCACCCCATCTTGACAGAAAAAATAGAATTGTAGAAGTTTTTGCTAATTAATTAAAAAAAGAAAAAAAGAAATATACAGCCATAAGTATTCAGACCCTTTGCTCAGTATTGAGTAGAAGTTCCCTTTTAAAGGCCTACTGAAATGAATTTTTTTTATTTAAACGGGGATAGCAGATCCATTCTATTCGTCATACTTGATCATTTCGCGATATTGCCATATTTTTGCTGAAAGGATTTAGTAGAGAACGACGACGATAAAGATCGCAACTTTTGGTATCTGATAAAAAAAAGCCTTGCCCCTACCGGGAGTAGCGTGACATAGTCAATTGAAAGGCTCCTCACATTTTCCTATTGTTTTCAACGCAGCTAGAGCGATTCGGACCGAGAAAGCGACGATTACCCCATTAATTTGAGCGAGGATGAAAGATTCGTGGAGGAGGAACGTTCGAGTGAAGTACGAGAATGCCGTGCAAGACATATCTTTTTTCGCTCTGACCGTAACTTAGGTACAAGCTGGCTCAATGGATTCCACACTCTCCTTTTTCTATTGTGGATCGCGGATTTGTATTTTAAACCACCTCGGATACTATATCCTCTTGAAAATGAGAGTTGAGAACGCGAAATGGACATTCACAGTGACTTTTATCTGCAAGACAATACATCGACGAAACACTTTAGCTACAGAGCTAACGTGATAGCATCGTGCTTAACTGCATATAGAAACAAAATAAATAAATCCCTGACTGGAAGGATAGACAGAAGACCAACAATACTATTAAACCAGGGACATGTAAATACACGGTTAATGCTTTCCAGCCTGGCGAAGGTTAACAATGCTGTTGCTAACGACGCCATTGAAGCTAACTTGGCAACCGGACATCACAGAGCCATGCTAAAAACATTAGCTATCCACCTACGCCAGCCCTCATCTGCTCATCAACACTCGTGCTCACCTACGTTCCAGCGATCGACGGTGCGACAAAGGACTTCACCCGATCACAGATGCGGTCGGCGAGACGGAGGAAGTTAAGGTGAGTTCGCCGGCTAACGCGTCTGCTATCCATCTCTGTCTTCCTGGTTGTGTTGCTGTAGTCCGCCGCTAATACACCGATCCCACCTACAACTTTCTTCTTTGCAGTCTCCATTGTTCATTAAACAAATTGCAAAAGATTCACCAACACAGATGTCCAGAATACTGTGGAATTTTGAAATGAAAGCAGAGCTTTTTTGTATTGGATTCAATGGGGTACCAATACTTCTGCATCAACTGATTCCGTCACACGCATACGTCGTCATATCTAGACGTTTTCAACCGGAAGTGTGGCGGGAAATTTAAAATTGCAATTTATAAGTTAACCCGGCCGTATTGGCATGTGTTGCAATGTTAAGATTTCATCATTGATATATAAACTATCAGACTGCGTGGTCGGTAGTAGTGGGTTTCAGTAGGCCTTTAAGCTAGTATTGCCATGAGTCTTGAAAATGATGCAACAAGATGTCCCACCTGGATTTGGGGATCCTCTGCCATTCTTCCATGCAAATTTTCTCCAGTTCTGTCAGGTTGGATGGTGAACGTTGGTGGACAGCCATTTTCAGGTCTCTCCAGAGATGCCTAATAGGGTTTAGGTCAGGGCTCCGGCTGGGCCAGTCAAGAATGGTCACAGAGTTGTTCCGAGGCCAATCCTTTATTTTGGCTGTGTGCTTGTCTTGTTGGAAAGTAAACCTTTGGCCCTGTCTGAGGTGCTGAGGACTCTGGAAGAGGTTTTCTTCCAGGATATTTCTGTACTTGGCCGCATTCATATTTTCTTTAATTGCAACCAGTAGTCCTGTCGTTGCAGCTGAAAAACACCTCCATAGCAGGACGCCACCACCACCATGTTTCACCGTTGGGGTTGTATTGGGCAGGTGATGAGCAGTGCCTGGTTTCCACAAATACCGCTAAGATTTAACGCATAAAACTTTAATCCTGGTCTCATCAGAACAGAAAATCTTATTTCTTATAGTCTGGGAGTCCATGTGTATTTGGCAAACTATGTGGGCTTTCATATCGCTTGCACTGAGGAAAGGCTTCTGTTGGGCCATTCTGCCACAAAGCCCAGACTGGTGGAGAGCTGCATTGATATTTGAATTTAAGGAACTTTCTCCCATCCCCCTGCTGCATCTCTGGAGCTCAGCCACAGTGATATTTGGGTTCTTCTTTACCTCTCTCACCAAGGCTCTTCTCCCACGATTGCTCAGTTTGGCTGGACGGCCAGGTCTAGGAAGAGCTGTGGTCGTCCCAAACTTCTTCCATTTAAGGATTATGGAGGCCACTGTGCTCTCAGGAACCTTGAGTGCCGCATACATTATTTTTTAACCTTGGCCAGATCCGTGCCTTGCCACAATTCTGTCCTTGAGCTCCTTGAGCAGTTCCTTCAACCTCATGATTCTCATTTGACATGCACTGTGAGCTGTAAGTTGTTACATGGACAGGTGTGTACCTTTCCTAATCAAGTCCAATCAGTTTAATTAAACACATCTTGACTCCAATAAAAGGAGCAGAACCATTTCAAGGGGTATAAGAAGAAATTGAGAGCATGTGAGTTAAATATGTGTGTCACAGCAAAGGGTCTGAATACTTATGACCATGTGATATTTCAGTTTTTCTATAATAAATTTGGTTAAAATATTTACATTTGTTTTTTTTTCTGTCATGATTGGTTGCCGAGTGTACATTAATGAGAAATCAAATTAACGTTTTTGATTTTAGCAAATGGCTTTAATGAAACAAAGAGTGAACAATTTAGAGGGGTCTGAATACTTTCCGTACCCACTATAAAGGTCCCACACTTGCATGGCAGCACAAACCAAGAATTAAGTCGAAGGAATTGTCTGTGGTATTCTGAGACAGGATTGTTTCGAGGTACAAATCTGGGAGGGGTACAGAAAATATCTGCTGCCTTGAAGGTCCCAATGAGCACAGTGATCTCCATTGTTCGTAAATGGAAAAAGTTTGGAACCACCAGAACTCTTCCTCGAGCTGGTTGGCCGTCTAAACTGAGCAATCGAGGAAAAGGGGCCCTAGTCATGGAGGAGACCAAGAGCCCGATGATCACTTGGTCAGAGCTACAGGATTTCTCTGTGGAGAGAGGAGAATCTTCCAGAAGGACAACAATCTCTGCAGCAATAAACCAATCAGGTTTGTGTGGTATAGAGGCGAGATGGAAACTTCTGTTGTAAAAGTTTGCCAACATGCACCTGAAAGACTTTCAGACCATGAGAAACAAAAGTCTCTGGTCTGAAGAGACGATTAAACTATTTGACATGAATGCCAGCCGTCATGTTTGGAAGAAATCAGGCACTGCTCATCACCAGGCCAATACCATCCCTACAGTAAAATATGATGGTAGCAGCATCATGCTGTGGGGATGTTTTTCAGCTGCAGAAAGTGGAAGACTATTCAGGATAGAGGGAAAGATGAATGCAACAATGTACAGATAAATCCTAGATGAAAACCTGCTCAAGAGAGCTCTTGAACTCCAACTGGGGCAACAAGTTATCTTTCAGCAGGACAACGACCTTAAGCACACAGCCAAGATATCAAAGGAATTGCTTTAGGACAACTCTATAAATGTCCTTAAGTGGCACAGCTAAAGCCCAGAAAAGAATCCGATAGAACATCTCTGGAGAGATCTGAAAAAGGCTGCGCAGACGCTTTCCATCCAACTTGATGGAGCTTGAGAGGTGCTGCAAAGTGAAATGGGCCAAAGTGCCCAAAGCAAGCCTGTGGCATTGTATTCACAAACAACTGAGGCTGTAATTGCTGCCAAAGGTGCATTGAGTACTGAGCAAAGGCTGTGAATACTTATGTACATGTGATGTCTTAGTTTTTTATTATTAATACATTTGCAAAAAAAAAGTAAACAAAAAAAACTTTTTCTGTATGGGGTATTGTGTGTAGAATTTTGACAAAAATTAATTTATTCCATTTTGGAATGAGACTTTAACAGAACAAAATGTGGAAAAAGTGAAATGAATACTGTGTGATACTGTGAATAATGATAAATGGGTTATCCTTGTATAGCGCTTTTCTACCTTCAAGGTACTCAAAGCGCTTTGACAGTATTTCCACATTTACCCATTCACAAACACATTCACACACTGATGGCGGGAGCTGCCATGCAAGGCGCTAACCAGCAGCCATTAGAGGCAAAGGGTGAAGTGTCTTGCCCACGGACACAACGGACGTGACTAGGAAGGTAGAAGGTGGGAATTGAACCCCAGTAACCAGCAACACTCCGATTGCTGGCACAGCCACTCTACCAACTTCGCCACGCCGTCCCTACTTTCCGGATGCACTGTATGTCGTGAGTCAGCCAGTCTAAAAGGTGTCGACTTAAATGGGTTTCACTGTAATTATAAACTATACCATTAAATATGCAGAGGCCTCAGCTATGGACAGACTTCTGTTTGGATACTGCTGTTCTCCACAGTCATGTCGGCCTGCAAACACAACAAATAACTTACATAAACAACCCCCAAAATATAAATATTAATGTGTGAAATTGCATTGTCTTCATTTTAGTGAAGTTAGTACACAGTCATAGTAAAAAATGTAATTGTAATAATAATAATTAGCATAACAATTTATTTTGGTGTTTCGGTTTTCAACCTTGGTTTACTCATTTTTGGTTTCGGTCGGGAATTTTATTTTGACGCATCTCTTAAATGAACGTATGTAATTTGATGGAAATAAAGATGTGAAAATATTATTTTTTTACCAGAAGAGAAAGCAACATCATGTAACATCATGTAACATCTCACAGCAGGTTAAGTTTTTCCCTGACACCTGCGTTTTGAACCTTAAAGGGGAACTACACTTTTTTTGGGAATTTTGCCTATCGTTCACAATCATTATGAGAGACAAGAACGCGTGTCTTTTTTCTTTTTTAGTATTTTAAAGATGATAAAAAACGCTTGGAAGATGCAATTAATGAGTCACTGTTGTAGCTTTCAAAACCGTTTACAACAACTTCAAAACCCTCCAATGTTTTATATACACGCAAGTCTATACAAAATGTAGTCACAGACACGTTCATAACAACATGTAATATGTTCAATATTTACCGTATTTTTAAATGTTTTTAATCAATTCCGGGAGTGACTTCTTCCGCACATTGATTTGTTTCCGTAGCAGCGCACTTGCGACTTCCAGCAACAAACGCTTGTGTGTTCTAATCAGGGGGTCGGCATGACTTTGACGGTGTAAATGTGGAACTTGGAGCCATGCTATTTCAACATAAATGAAGTGCCTTATGGTGTCTTATCGCATTGTGTTGTCCATTACAAATAAGCTTGCTTATCTCTTGGGTATGCTCGCTCACTCGCAACCA
This sequence comes from Entelurus aequoreus, assembly GCF_033978785.1. Taxonomy (NCBI): domain Eukaryota; kingdom Metazoa; phylum Chordata; class Actinopteri; order Syngnathiformes; family Syngnathidae; genus Entelurus; species Entelurus aequoreus. The sequence continues at coordinate 31,245,677 of NC_084742.1, read as the reverse complement.
CATTAGTATGAGTAATAACTATGTCTATTTTAGCAAACATAACGACAGCCCCCATCCCCCAAATAAAAATAATCAGAAAGAATCAAAGTGAGACTGAAAATAATCCACACTGTTGATTTTGTACACATGGCCTGAATGGGGACATTATGTTTAAGAATTACCCAACATTAATTTACAAGAGTCACAAGTTTACATGCTGGGAGAAAAATAACATTACCTCACTTAATAAGGCCATATAGTATTATGATTCTAATCTACATTTAACACATTTCCTTGTCTACATAACCTGAAATGGTGGGGCTTTAGTCAAATTATGCAAAACATTTTCCTTTACAACCCCATCTTCAAACCCATTCTTAAGTCGTTATGGGGGCTGTCTTTTCAAAGGGTGGATTAACCCCCTCCATCTTACTGAGATTGATTCCCCTTGTCAGACATCTTCGTAGTTTTCAAGGTACGCTTCTCACCAGGTACAGAAAATTATCACAAATTGGAATTATACGTTACTTTGTATTTTAAATAATTGCGGCATCGCAGTTGCAAACATGTAGCGTAGCCAAACATGTTTACACAAACAACTGTCACCAAAAGCGCTCACACTGACCTTTAGTATTGAGTTTTATAATGGAAAGCAATAGTAATATGAATATAATGGTTGGGGGAACAGTGGATGGTTTCTTTGTTCTAAAATTCAATCGTCAAGTGTACAAACCGAAATACAGCCCAGGACAAAACTGAGATGGCAGAATCTATATGGATAGAACTCTCTCCCTTCACTACTACAGCAATTTTGATGCAGCAACTAAGCAACTTTGTCACTTTGTGCAGTGCTAATGTTTGGTAACTACCAGCTGTGTGTGCCAAATGGTCGTGGAGATTGAGCAGCAACTTCAAGATGAGGTCCCTCACAGGCTTGTCCTGCAAACAAAAAAGAAAACATGTAATGAAATTTTACTTCCATGCTCTTTACCGTTATTGGTGGCTGCGTAACAGTTCTGAAAGCATGTTGGGCAACAAGACAGAACAGTTTATGCAACTTTTGGAGCCCAAGTAAACAGGGATTAGTAGTAAGTAGGATGAGGTGCATCTTTGCACGTCAACACTAAAGTTTGTCCAAATTTGATGAATGAGATAACTGCTTGTGTCAACTGTCGTTTAGCTTTACATCCCAGACTTAAGTATACCAATTGTATACAACTGCACTTGTATCACACTCACTGCATTTCCATGCACTAGATGGCGGCGCTTCACGGCGGCAGCTTCTTGCAAGCGCTCTTGGAAGTGTAGACCGATTTGGCAAAAATACCCGTCACTTCAGTCAATTTCATGGCTGGCTCACAGGGTGTTCACTCCGTGATCACTTACGACCGACTTACGATTCTGGATGTGGAGAGATCGGGCCATTTTGGGCTGAAAGATGCGTGTACGGTGGACCTACTCGCTAGCTCGGGAATTCTTTGCGAGCTACATCCAGCAGTGGCCTTTGAAGCAGCTGCGTCCACTACCAGCGGAGACCATCAACGAAAGAGACGTAAGCGGTGTGCTCGGAAGCAAAAGCGGGGATGTCGGGCGGAGCTAACAACAAAGCTAAAGGCGTTGTTGTTAGCGGGGCTAACGCTAAAGGCTAATCCTCAAAGAAGCGCTAATAAGGAGTCTGTTAAGATAGAACTAGCCAGTGCCAGGCTGGATAATCCCTGCACACATAGCAATTCTCTTAGAATAATATACAACTCACATAATGTTTTTTCTGCGTCAGAGGTGGACATGCATTTTACTGAGGTGGCAAACAATCTAAAAATTCCTGTCATATCAATTCCTACATATGGTCGAAATTATTTAAAGTGCACTACGCATAATAAACGTAACATTATTAACATTGCCACTACGGATACTTTCAACAAAAACTCCTCAAAACAGCCCACTACCTATAATATGGGCTTTTTAAACATAAGATCATTGTCTTCCAAAACGTTATTAGTTAATGAAGTCATTAGAGACAACAAACTTGATGTCGTTGGTCTAGCCGAGACCTGGCTCAAACCAGACAAATTTTTTGCACTGGGTGAGGCGTCTCCTCCTGGCTATACGGGAACGCATATTGCCCGTCCCATTAAAAGGGGTGGGGGTGTTGCACTAATATACAACAAAAACTTTAGCCTTACCTCGGACCTAAATAATAAATATAACTCGTTTGAGGTGCTTACTATGAGGTTTGTCACACCGCTGCCTCTGCACCTGGCTGTCATCTACCGCCCCCCAGGGCCCTATTCGGACTTTATCAATGAATTTTCAGAGTTCGTTGCTGATCTAGTGACGCACGCCGACAATATAATCATAATGGGAGACTTTAACATCCATATGAATACCCCATCGGACCCTACATGCGTGGCACTCCAGACTATAATTGATAGCTGTGGTCTTACACAAATAATAAATGAACCCACGCATCGCAACGGTAATACGATAGATCTAGTGCTTGTCAGGGGTGTCACCACCTCCAAAGTTACGATACTCCCGTACACTAAAGTAATGTCCAATCATTACCTTATAAAATTCGAAGTTCTGACTCATTGTCAACAAACTAATAATAATAATAATAACTACTATAGCAGCCGCAACATTAATGCTGCCACAACGACGACTCTTACTGACTTACTGCCTTCGGTAATGGCACCATTCCCAAATTATGTGGGCTCTATTGATAACCTCACTAACAACTTTAACGACACCCTGCACGACACCATTGATAGTGTAGCACCGCTAATGCTAAAAAGGGCCCCTAAAAGGCGTACCCCATGGTTTACAGAAGAAACTAAAGCCCAGAAATTATCATGTAGAAAGCTGGAACGCAAATGGCGTGCGACTAAACTTGAGGTTTTCCATCAAGCATGGAGTGATAGTTTAATAACTTATAAACGCATGCTTACCTCAGCTAAAGCTAAATATTACTCAAATCTCATCCACCTCAACAAAAATAATCCTAAATTTTTGTTTAGTACAGCAGCATCGCTAACCCAACAAGGGACTCCTCCCAGTAGCTCCACCCACTCAGCAGATGACTTTATGAATTTCTTTAATAAGAAAATTGAAGTCATTAGAAAAGAGATTAGAGACAATGCATCTCAGCTACAACTGGGTTCTATTAACACAGATACGACTGTATACACAACGGACACTGCCCTCCAAAATAGTTTCTCTCTCTTTGATGAAATAACATTGGAGGAATTGTTAAAATGTGTAAATGGGACAAAACAAACAACATGTTTACTTGACCCAATTCCTGGGAAACTTATCAAGGAGCTTTTTGTATTATTAGGTCCATCAGTGTTAAATATTATAAACGTATCACTTTCCTCTGGCACTGTTCCCCTAGCATTCAAAAAAGCGGTTATTCATCCTCTACTCAAAAGACCTAACCTCGATCCTGACCTCATGGTAAACTACCGGCCGGTGTACCACCTTCCGTTTATCTCGAAAATCCTCGAAAAAATTGTCGCACAGCAGCTAAATGAACACTTAGCGTCTAACAATCTCTGTGAACCTTTTCAATCCGGTTTCTGGGCAAATCACTCTACGGAGACAGCCCTCGCAAAAATGACTAATGATCTATTGCTAACGATGGATTCTGATGCGTCATCTATGTTGCTGCTTCTTGATCTTAGCGCCTCTTTCGATACTGTTGATCATAATATTTTATTAGAGCGTATCAAAACGCGTATTGGGATGTCAGACTTAGCCTTGTCTTGGTTTAACTCTTATCTTACTGACAGGATGCAGTGTGTCTCCCATAACAATGTGACCTCGGACTAAGTTAAGGTAACGTGCGGAGTTCCCCAGGGTTTGGTTCTTGGCCTTGCACTCTTCAGTATTTACATGCTGCCGCTAGGTGACATCATACGCAAATACGGTGTTAGCTTTCACTGTTATGCTGATGACACCCAACTCTACATGCCCCTAAAGCTGACCAACACGCCGGATTGTAGTCAGCTGGAGGCGTGTCTTAATGAAATTAAACAATGGATGTCCGCTAACTTTTTGCAACTCAACGCTAAGAAAACGGAAATGCTGATTATCGGTCCTGCTCAACACCGACATCTATTTAATAATACCACCTTAACATTTGACAACCGAACAATTAAACAAGGCGACTTGGTAAAGAATCTGGGTATTATCTTCGACCCAACTCTCTCGTTTGAGTCACACATTAAGAGTGTTACTAAAACGGCCTTCTTTCATCTCCGTAATATTGCTAAAATTCGTTCCATTTTGTCCACAAATGATGCTGAGATCATTATCCATGCGTTCGTTACATCTCGTCTCGATTATTGTAACGTTTTATTTTCGGGCCTCCCTATGTCTAGCATTAAAAGATTACAGATGGTACAAAATGCGGCTGCTAGACTTTTGACAAAAACAAGAAAGTTTGATCATATTACGCCTATACTGGCTCACTTGCACTGGCTTCCTGTGCACCTAAGATGCGAGTTTAAGGTTTTACTACTTACGTATAAAATACTACACGGTCAAGCTCCTGCCTATCTTGCCGATTGTATTGTACCATATGTCCCGGCAAGAAATCTGCGCTCAAAGAACTCCGGCTTATTAGTGATTCCCAGAGCCCAAAAAAAGTCTGCGGGCTATAGAGCGTTTTCTATTCGGGCTCCAATACTATGGAATGCCCTCCCGGTAAAAGTTAGAGATGCTACCTCAGTAGAAGCATTTAAGTCTCATCTTAAAACTCATTTGTATACACTAGCCTTTAAATAGACTCCCTTTTTAGACCAGTTGATCTGCCATTTCTTTTCTTTTCTTTTCTACTCTGCCCCCGCTAGCCTGTTCATCGGATGGGGACATCTCTACGCTGCTGACCCGTCTCCCCTCGGGATGGTTCCTTCTGGCCCCACTATGGACTGGACTTTCGCTGATGTGTTGGACTTTCACAATATTATGCCAGACCCACTCGACATCCATTGCTTTCGGTCTCCCCTAGAGGGGGGGGGGTTACCCACATATGCGGTCCTCTCCAAGGTTTCTCATAGTCATTCACATTGACGTCCCACTGGGGTGAGTTTTCCTTGCCCGTATGTGGGCTCTGTACCGAGGATGTCGTTGTGGCTTGTACAGCCCTTTGAGACACTTGTGATTTAGGGCTATATAAATAAACATTGATTGATTGATTGATTGATTTTTCAAATAGTTAGTTTTTTTGTATTTTCACACCAAAGTATGAAGTCCAAGTGTCCATGCACTCTCTCTAGTGCGACTATTGTTAATACGCCATGTGCCTCACTGTACTATGGGGGACGCCTTTTAGTGTGGTTAAATGAATTTGACGTCACCCGAGCCATTTGTGGATCCTTAAAACTGGTTTTAACAGATGTCCGCTGTAATACTGGCAGATATTACATATATTACGTCTCTGATGGCGGTGCTGTTGTTAAATAGCAGACAGCATCAAGAAATGATCTTGGATTGTGCTACGAACATGACGCTACTACCAAAAATGTATTGGGCAGGTCGGATGCAATGAAAGACCGGCGTTTTTTTAGAGGGAATTTTCAGGCGAAAATCTGGAAACAAAATATTTGAATGTCTTAATATAGTTAATTCAAAAGGCTCTGTGGATTAATGGAAAGATTTTTTAAATTCAAAAGGAAAAGACTGTGTGTGCCCCGACTAATATCCAGATGAAGTTTGCTATTGTTCTGGAATATCTTGCCAGTTGCGCGGAAAGTGAATCAGTTGGCTTGCACAAATGCAGTGTGAAGAGGTTTGTGTACGCTTTATTATTTGTATTTAATATACCTGCTTCATTCTATTTCATCTTATTTGTATTTCCTTCAGGAGTCCGAATTAAGCCGGTATCCTACATTTCCTTAGCTACCTTCGTAAATAAATCTCAGTTTATTTTTTCCTACCATCGATGCACTTCAAAATGTTTTGTTCTTTTAATTTGTGAAGCAAATAAAGAGTCTCCTTTTCATTACAATTGTTGCTATGTTTTTATTGATTGGCATCTGCTTGCGGGTTGTATGCCGCACGTTGAGACTGGCAAATGCGTGGTACTAAGGCTCTTCTCCTGCCGCACACCCCGCCCCTCGAGAGATCTGGTTTTCAATTGCACAATCCAGGTGTGTTAGTCCGACTTTTTAAAAACTGAACACGATCGGATTAAGGTGTTTACATGGGATGTCGGAAGCTTATCTAGAGCCAAACTATTTGTGTAACGGCTACTCTTGCGTTCCAAAAAGTTCGAAAAAATCAAAATAAAGTAATGCAGAGTAGTCTTGAGGAGGAGGTGTCTGACTCACTAAATTCCTTAATAAGCACTCGCGGAGATATGTCGAGATTCCAAATGATCATAATTTATTTTCCCAAACAAAAAATATTCTCCGTGGTTGACTTTCAACATAATCAAAATAACTTATTTAGTGTGGCTTCAAAATAATTTGTTTTAACGTGGCTTCAAAATAACTTGTTTTAGCTGGCTTGTTTAGCGGTAAACAAACTGTTTCACTCCTCACTCCTTCAACATGATAGACAGACAAAGGGCACCCAGCTGTCCTGTCTTCTTAATTTTAGGAGGAGGAAGTGGCTCACCAGTAGGAGCGTGAGCAGCTGAAAACAATCAGTCAATCACAATGAAATCTAAAACATCCAATAATTCATTAACATCATTCTTGACATTATTTGATTTCATTGTCAAACAATTTATAAATAAATAATATAGATAGGCTCCAACTGGCTCCAACATCCCGGCCCCTAATTGTGTGCTTTAGCAAAACAATTACATAAATAATAATATTCACAGGAGCCATAATAGAACAATATAATCCAAACAATTATGTTCTTCAAATTCAAAGTTAATTAAGTTACTTGAGTTACTCGTCAAGTCTCTTCAAAGTCCATAGTCATATCTGAAGCGGTCATCGAGTCATCGAGTCTGGAGAACCGAAGCCCCCCTCAGTCCATCAAACTGCTTCCATTAGCAGGCACAGTTTATCTATTGGTCGTTGAACCGTGTTGGTCTTGGTTTTAACCAAAACACTTCTCACAAAGCCTTTGGTATCTGGAAATGTCTTTACAATACGGCCCATAGTCCATGAGTTTCTTGGTGCTGTGTTATCAACAATGACAACCAGATCTCCAGGACTCAAGTTTCTTCTTATGCTGTTCCACTTGCTTCTTTCTTGCATGAGTGGAAGATACTCTTTTGTCCATCGGTTCCAGAAGAGATCTGCAAGATATTGAACTTGTCTCCATCGCTTTCTTGAATATTGATCATTTTTCTCAAAGACCCCTGGTGGCATAATCGGTTTCGCTTTCAGCTGAAGCAGGTGGTTTGGGGTTAGTGGTTCTAAATCATTGGGGTCACTTGACACTGTAGTTATCAGTCGGTCTTTTAGGATAGCTTATACTTCACACAGTGCTGTTGAGAGTTTTGTCGTCCAGTGTTTGTTGTTTTAGAACAGATGTGAGGATCTTTTTGACTAATTTGATCAGTCTCTCCCAAACACCACCGTGGTGGGCTCCAAAAGGCGGATTAAACATCCATTTTATTCCCTCTGTTAGAAAGGTGTTTTGAATTTTGTGATGATTCAACTCTTTCAAAGCCTCCTGTAGTTCCTTTTGTGCTCCCACAAAGTTAGTCCCCTGGTCAGTTCTGATACTTAGAACTGGTCCTCTTCTGCAGATGAATCTGCGTATGGCATTTATACATGAGTCTGTGGTTAGAAAGTTTGCCATCTCTAGGTGAACACCCCGACTGACCAGGCAGGTGAAGATGACCCCCCACCGCTTCACCTGAGTTCTGCTTCTCCTCACTTCAATGGGACCAAAGTAATTGATGCCAACATAACTAAAAGGCGGTAGGTCTGGATACAAGCGATCTTCTGGAAGATCCGCCATTTTTTGTTCTCCAGGTCTTGCTTGCATCCGTCTGCAAAATACACAGTTTCTAATGATTTTCCTGGCTAAGGAGTTTGCATGGGGGAGCCAAAAACTTTGACTTAGCCTGGAAAACATATGGCTTCTTCCTGAGTGCCCGACTTGATGATGGATATGTTGCAGGATGAGGTTAGATATGTGGGAACCTTTAGGGAGAATAATTGGGTTCTTCTGGTGCACGGGCATTGCACTTCTGTTTATTCTACCTCCCACTCTCAGGATACCATTATCAAGAATCTGATCCAATTTGTAGATGTTGCTTTTCGAGTTGAGGGTTTTGCCATTTTCCAGACAAGTGATTTCATGGCTGAAGTAACGTCTTTGCTCAAAACAAATGATCTTCTCTGCCTCTTGCAGATCCTCTACTGATAAATTTTGCATCCCTTGCTCATCTTTCAGTGTTTTCTTCATCTTTGAAGACACAAGGTTCTGTCTTTTTCTTAGCTGACTTAGCAGCTGAAGTAGTCTTTTCACCTTCAATATCCAGGCCACAGACTTCTGAAGTCAGTTCCATGATGAGTGATACTTGATCACTGTGCACATTGGATGTTGCTTTTCAATGATTGCACTGTTAACTGTGACCTCTTTTTTCACCTCAGGATCATTTGCTGGTATTTCTCCTAGACCTTGTATCTTTGGCCATGTACTTTTCTCTTTTCCCAGGTATTCAGGACCTGTCAGCCATCTTGATCTTAAGAAAGATTCAACATGCAGCCCTCGAGATGCATCGTCGGCTGGATTGTCTTTTGACTTTATATATCTCCACTGGCTTGTGTGGGAGAGGTCATGGATCACAGCAACTCTATTGGATACAAATGTGTGAAATTTCTTGGTCTGATTGTGGATATATTTCAATACAGATGTACTGTCCAACCAGAAAGTTGAATCTGTGATTGGCAGGTGCAGCTCCTTCCTCAGCATCCGATCCACTTTTACTGCCAATGTTGCTGCAGTGAGTTCAAGCCGGGGTATGGTGATCTGCTTGAGAGGTGAGACTCTGGCCTTTCCAAATATGAAGGAGATATGGATTTTGCCGAGGTGATTTGTGAATCTAAGGTAGCTTACTGTACCATAACCGGACTCACTTGCATCACAGAAGTGATGCAGTTCAGCAGTCTCCACTGGGTCAAAATTTTCAGGCTTTATGCATCTTGGTACCTGAAATCCACTTAACTGATCCAACTCCCCAATCCATCTCTGCCAGGGTCTTGCAAACTCTTGTGGAATAACTTGGTCCCATCCATACTTGGATTTGCAGAGCTCTTGAAGTATTTGTTTGGCTTTCAGGATGAAAGGAGAAAGAAAACCTAATGGGTCATAAACTGAACTAACTGTGGAGAGTATAGCTCTCCTGGTAGCGGGCCGGCTCTTGATAGTTATTCTAAAGCTGAAGGTGTCACTGTGCGGATTCCAAGTGCAGGCTCAACTGTAGTTTGTTCATTTAGCTTTTCCTTATCCAGGTCCAGTTCCTTAACTACCTTTGCTCTGTGATGCTCAGGAATGCTTGCCAACACTTCACAGTTATTGGTGACCCATTTTGTCAATGTGAAGCCTCCCTGGCTGCAGGCTTCAGTGAGATCTGTAATGAGCTTCATAGCTTCATCCTCGGTTGCCACAGATCTGAGGCAATCATCCACATAAAAGTGTTTTTTGATAGTTTTCATTACTTCATCAGAGTAATGTTTCTCATTGTCAACAGCAGTTTGACGCAGGGCAAAATTAGCAATGCTTGGGGAAGATACGGCGCCAAAGAGGTGAACTTTCATCCTGTAGACCTCAAGCGGTTTGCTGATGTCACCCTCTGGCCACCACAAAAACCTCAGGAAGTCTCTGTCCTTTTTATCAACATTTACTTGGTAAAACATTGCCTCAATGTCTGCCATCACTGCAATTTGTTCCTGGCAAAACCTCAATAGCACTCCAATGAGGGTGTTCGTTAAGTCTGGCCCTTGGACTAGCTCCTTGTTCAGAGATGTTCCTTGAAATGAAGATGTGCAGTCGAACACCACCCTCAGTTTGAGCTTCCGCTTGTGGCGAACGCCATGATGCGGGATATACCACATCCGTCCATCTTCTCTGTGAAGCTGCTGAGGTGGAACCTTTTCCGCATAATCCTTTCTGAGAATGTCCTCCATGAAGGATGTATATTCCTCAGCATACATCTTGTCCTTCCTAAATCTTTTCATGAGATGCAGTGTACGTTCTTTTACCATATGATAGTTATCAGGCATGACTTTGTCTTTATCCCGGAAAGGCAGTGGCAGATGATAGTGACCATCTTTAAGAAACACTGAATTTGAGACGATCTCCATAAAACATTTATCTTCAACTGACATCTCATTTTTCTCCTCATAAATGTTCTCAGAGAAATCCTGGTTATATTGTCTGATGAAGAGGTCCTTCAGCTCAATTACTGAGATTCTGTTAGTTGACACTGCAATGGGCCCAGCATGTTCTGTAGCACTGCAACTGAGTGGTCCAGTTACCACCCATCCCAGTATGGTTTGGACTGCATATGGTCCATTCTTTTGACTGTTTATTATATTCCACAGCTCCATTGCCCGAGGAACATCAGTCCCAATAAGAAGTTCAACATCTGCCTCAATTTCTTTTAAGTCAATGCCACCAAGATATGGCCACCTCTTCAAGTCAGCCTTTGTGATGATGTTTTTCTTTGAGACAGGTATCTTGCTTGTGAACCCTTCCAAGTCTCCAACCTCCAGTCCTCTGACCTCATAGGTCTTCGTAGGCTTTTCCTGTCCCATTGTCCGCAAAATAATTTCTGTTTTGCGTCCTTTCACATTCAGTCGGTCAATTAGATTCTCCGTGCAAAATGTTGCCGTGCTGCCCGGATCGAGGAAGACATAGGTCTGAACATACCTGTTCCCTTTTCCCGCCTTAACCCTGACTGGAACGATTGCAAGTGCACAGTCTTTCCCGGCCCCGGTTGCATCACCAGGCTGAAACAAGAGCACTGCTTATAGGGGGTTCTTCTGTCTCAGCAGTGGGCTTTGCTTGATTTTCCTGCCTTGTCCTGCCTTGGGCCTTTATCACTTGAAATATGAAGTGTGGTAGGATGTTTCATTTTGCAAACCTGACATTAATCTTCTTTTACAATTTTTGCTTAAATGACCTTTTAGTAGGCAACCAAAACAATATCCTTGCCTTCTTAAAAATTCAACCTTTTTGTCATGTGACTGTGTTTTGAATTGTGAGCAGTCAATCAGAGCATGTTCGCCATGACAATATCCACACGAAGGGATGATACCACTGGGTGTGGTTTGAGCAGGTTGTTGTGAAACATATGATTGTTTTACAGTGCATCCTGCTGGCTCTGTATTCACAGCTACTGAAGTAGCAAAGCTGCTGTTCCTGCCTCTGATTGGTTTTAATCCACTTGTGCTTCTTGGAAGAGGCCTTTTCATTGTTGTTATTTGGTCCTGAATGTCTCCAAACAACGGATCCAAAAGCATCTTTGCATGCTTTTCCACAAAATCCACAAAGTTGTTAAATCTGATTCTCCTGCCAGTTCTCTGTTGTGTCTCATAAGCTGTGCTTCGCCACCTTTCTCTGAGTTTGTAGGGTAGTTTGGATGTAATTAGCCTTAGGTTCGATGGGATATCAAGTTCCTCCAAATACTGTAAATCTTGCATTACATTACAGCATCCTCTCAAATACAGTGCATATGCATGCAGCATTTTCCCATCCTCAGCTTTAATCGCTGTCCAATTCAAGGCTTTTTCCAAGTAAGCTCCCGAAATCTTCATTTCATTTCCAAAATGTTCTTTTAAGAGGCGCCTCGCTTCATTATAGCCCCTACTGGCTTCCATGTGCAAACAGCTGCGAACCAAGTCTCTTGGCAAACCAGAGGTAAACTGCTCAAGGTAGTAGAGCCGGTCTTGATCATTATCAGTCTTGTCTTCAATCAAGTGCTCAAATGCATGGATAAAATACTGATATGCCAGTGGGTTACCATCAAACACAGAAATCTATCTTGCTGGTAGTAGAGACAGTTTTTGCTGTGAGACAATGAGTTTTGCAATGTCACTTTGTCTTTGAATAACCATATCCAAGTTATCATGAGCAGCATTGATAACCACATTATCTTGTGCAGTTTGATTTATTATTTGAGTCTGATTTACACTCTGGGTCTTGTGTTTTTCAGTTGTGTTTTTGTTTTGAGGTTTATTTAGATCTTCTGATGTGTTGGTGTTCCTTTTAAGTAGAGGTCTGTGGAGACTTAAGATGGTTTGGTGAAGTGGGGTCTTGGGTATTGCACCGAACTCTATAAAGTCCACATTGCTCTCCATAGTTTCTGTATCATGGTGAGAATCATAATACTCAGTCATGCCATCACCTGGAGGTTCCTGAGCCACATCATGGCTTTCATGAATTAAATCACTTTGAAGGATTTCTATTTTAGCAGTTGATGCTGCGAGGTCTGCTTCCAACTCCATTTGCTCCATCTTTGCTTTAAAGGCCTACTGAAACCCACTACTACCGACCAGGCAGTCTGGTAGTTTATATATCAATGATGAAATCTTAACATTATAACACATGCCAATACGGCCGGGTTAACTTATAAAGTGACATTTTAAATTTGCCGCTAAACTTCCGGTTCGAAACCCCTCTGAGGATGACGTATGCGCGTGACGTAGCCCGGGGAACAGAGGTATGCCTTCCCCATTGAATACAATATAAAAAAGCTCTGTTTTCATTTCATAATTCCACAGTATTCTGGACATCTGTGTTCGTGAATCTGTTGCAATTATGTTCATTGCATTATGGAGAAAGAAGCTGAGCAAGCAAAGAAGAAAGTTGTCGGTGCGAAACAGACGTATTTTTCGAACGAAGTCAGCAACAACAGTACACAGCCGGCGCGTCTTTGTTTACATTCCCGAAAGATGCAGTCAAGATGGAAGAACTCGGATAACAGAGACTCTAACCAGGAGGACTTTTGACTTCGATACACAGACGCCTGTAGAGAACTGGGACAACACAGACTCTTACCAGGATTACTTTGATTTGGATGACAAAGACGCAGACGTGCTACCGTGAGTATGCAGCTTTGGCTTCTAAACATTTGATCGCTTGACCGTATGTGCGCAACTTTTTTTTTGCGTATGTACGTAACTTTTTTAAAATATATAAGCTTTATGAACCTTGGGTTAGGTGAACGGTCTTTTGGGCTGAGTGATTGTGTGTGTTGATCAGGTGTTTGAATTGTATTGGCGTGTTCTATGGAGCTAGGAGCTAGCATAGGAGCTAGGAGTTAGCATAACAAAGACGTAGGTGTTTTTATGCAGGATTAATTTGTGTCATATTAAATATAAGCCTGGTTGTGTTGTGGCTAATAGAGTAAATATATGTCTTGTGTTTATTTACTGTTTTAGTCATTCCCAGCTGAATACCAGGTACCGTGAGTATGCAGCCTTGGCTGCTAAACATTTGATAGCTTGACCGTATGTGCGCGTCACGTACGTAACTTTTTAAAAATATATAAGCTTTATGAACCTTGGGTTAGGTGAACGGTCTTTTGGGCTGAGTGATTGTGTGTGTTGATCAGGTGTTTGAATTGTATTGGCGTGTTCTATGGAGCTAGGAGCTAGCAGAGGAGCTAGGAGCTAGCATAACAAACACGTAGGTGTTTTTATGCAGGATTAATTTGTGGCATATTAAATATAAGCCTGGTTGTGTTGTGGCTAATAGAGTATATATATGTCTTGTGTTTATTTACTGTTGTAGTCATTCCCAGCTGAATATCAGGTACCGTGAGTATGCAGCCTTGGCTGCTAAATATTTGATTGCTTGACCGTATGTGCACGTCACGTACGTAACTTTTTAAAAATATATAAGCTTTATGAACCTTGGGTTAGATGAACGGTCTTTTGGGCTGAGTGATTGTGTGTGTTGATCAGGTGTTTGAATTGTATTGGCACGTTCTATGGAGCTAGGAGCTAGCAGAGGAGCTAGGAGCTAGCATAACAAACACGTAGGTGTTTTTATGCAGGATTAATTTGTGGCATATTAAATATAAGCCTGGTTGTGTTGTGGCTAATAGAGTATATATATGTCTTGTGTTTATTTACTGTTGCAGTCATTCCCAGCTGAATATCAGGTCACCCCCGGCTCTCACAGCATCTTCCCTATCTGAATAGCTTCAACTCCCCACTAGTCCTTCACTTGCACTTTACTCATCCACAAATCTTTCATCCTCGCTCAAATTAATGGGGAAATTGTGGCTTTCTCGGTCCGAATCTCTCTCACTTCATGCGGCCATCATTGTAAATAGGGAACTTTGCGTATATGTTCAATTGACTACGTCACGCTACTTCCGGTAGGGGCAAGCCTTTTTTTATCAGATACCAAAAGTTGCGATCTTTATCGTCGTTGTTCTATACTAAATCCTTTCAGCAAAAATATGGCAATATCGCGAAATGATCAAGTATGACACATAGAATAGATCTGCTATCCCCGTTTAAATAAAAAAAAATCATTTCAGTAGGCCTTTAAGCTTTGTTTCCTCCAGTTGCATTTGCTCCATCTTTGCTTTAAGCTTTGTTTCCTCCAGTTGCAAGGTGTGTTTTTCCTTAAGTGCAGCAGCTCGAGCCATTGTAGCAGCTTGTTCCGCTTTGGCAATTTTTAATTCTGAGGATACTGAGGAACATCTGGAGGCTTTTGATCCAGTGGCAGACTTTGATTTGTGAGATACATTTGATATGCTGTCCAGTGGTCCAACTTTTGATTGTGCAATTTCTCTTTTCCATGTTTCAACATCTTTCATGAAATAATTCAAATGTATTATTCTGGGTTCATACCAGTCATAATAATCATTTTCCTTTTCTTCTTCTGATAAGAATTCTTGCACAAAGTTGTGAGCATTTTTAAATTCATCCACAGCTCCTTTAAATACTTCAAATGCATCATTGACTTTATCAGCATTTCTAACATCAGTCATCAAAGTCTTTATTTCATTTAGTCTCCTCGTGCACGCGCCCAGTCTGCCTCTGCGCGAAGCAATGCGCGTTCTCAGCATGTCGTCGGCCTCAGCTGCCGTCTCAGGTGTGCCAGACATCATTCCAGGTAATCACACAGCTCAATTTAATGTCCACTTATTTCATTCATAAATGTCCAATCCAACATCCTGTTTTATTGCATTTCACATCCACAATCTGCAACTTTCCTTTCCATTGCGTTCGAATGATTCAATACAGCGCAGCGGTGCGTTCATTCATTCATGACGTCATCAGCTGATTTTACTCACGGCCCGCCGGCTGCTGGCTGTCATCGGTGCAGAGCGATCTTGCTTTGGTCATTCGGGTCTTCAGTGAAGTTTGTTTACTTGTAACGGCTACTCTTGCGTTCCAAAAAGTTCGAAAAAATTAAAATAAAGTAATGCAGAGTAGTCTTGAGGAGGAGGTGTCTGACTCACTAAATTCCTTAATAAGCACTCGCGGAGATATGTCGAGATTCCAAATGATCATAATTTATTTTCCCAAAAAAAAAATATTCTCCGTGGTTGACTTTTAACATAATCAAAATAACTTATTTAGCGTGGCTTCAAAATAATTTGTTTTAGCGTGGCTTCAAAATAACTTGTTTTAGCTAGCTTGTTTAGCGGTAAACAAACTGTTTCACTCCTCACTCCTTCAACATGATAGACAGACAAAGGGCACCCAGCTGTCCTGTCTTCTTAATTATAGGAGGAGGAAGTGGCTCACCAGTAGGAGCGTGAGCAGCTGAAAACAATCAGTCAATCACAATGAAATCTAAAACATCCAATAATTCATTAACATCATTCTTGACATTATTTGATTTCATTGTCAAACAATTTATAAATAAATAATATAGATAGGCTCCAACTGGCTCCAACATCTTGAGAAGTCGGACTAATTTAGTGCATGGACACGTACAGACAAAAAAAATATGTACTTACATATGTATCATCAAACTCACTGCCAAAAGGGTGATTCTTAACTGCAACAGAGAAAAACAGACAATAATTGTTAAACAGCAAAACTGAAATCTATATATTTTTTCTTCCTAAAATGATACTGTATGCCCAAATAATTAGATAATTAAATCTTAAATGAATTAAAATGTCAAATAATGCATCAAATTGTCCATTTATTTGTGAAAATGTATTTTATGGTCTATTTATATTTTTCATGGCTTTTGATTATTCAAAAATGTTTATATTTTATGACAAACTCAGGGTTTCCCCTACATGAAATGAGTCGTGCCAAAATTTCCCCAAAAAAGTGGTCAAATATGTACTTTTGTGTTTACAGCTCATTAACTATATGCGCAAGGATGCATTCTTCATGCTTTTTATTTTTTCAGAATAAGCTACTTTCATAACAGCTGACGCGACATTCTTCTCATTAATTAGAAGCATAGTATGGGTTGTTCCACTGCAGCAAAACTAGATAGTCATTGGATAAATGCTTAGCTGTGCCCCGCCCACATACGCCAAGCGTCTCTAAAAATGAATGAGAAGTGGGCGAGGCCTTGTCAGGCCTCGATGCCAAGCGTCCGCATAGTGATTGGAGGATCTGTCTGAGGCTAAATCCCTTGTTGATTGAAAGCAAAATGAGCGAATCATCCATCCATCCATTTTCTACCGCTTATTCCCTTCGGGGTCGCGGGGGGCGCTGGAGCCTATCTCAGCTACAATCGGGCGGAAGGCGGGGTACACCCTGAACAAGTCGCCACCTCATTGCAGGGCCAACACAGATAGACAGACAACATTCACACTCACATTCACACTAGGGCCAGTTTAGTGTTGCCAATCAACCAGGTGCATGTCTTTGGAAGTGGGAGGAAGCCGGAGTACCTGGAGGGAACCCACGCAGTCACGGGGAGGACATGCAAACTCCACACAGAAAGATCCCGAGCCCGGGATTGAACCCAGGAATCAGCAGTCTTAAAATATAAACCACTGCTATAGCATTTTTTGATATGGAGAATTTTACTATCTTTTAAGTGATGTTTTCTTTGCAAAATTTAGCATTTTGATATCTTTAATCTGTAATTGGAGACAGTACTCGTGTTTAGAATGTAGCTGAAAATTAGCTTCCCCTACTTGAAATACCAGCAGCCGCCACTGGTATACGGCCTTTTACATTGTCCAATAATTACAACATTAGAGCAAGCGACAAAAAAAAATATCTCAATACTTTAATAACACAGATTTGTTTATAAATTCATGTACATTTTTTTTGCCTTTTTTAAAGAAAATATATGCATCATCGACTGTTAGGCACATTATATGATGATGTCATATTGACCATGACCCTAGACACGCCCCCATCTCCACAAGTGTATTGGCAACCTGTGGGAAACCCTGAAAACTGATTTATTTCATGATCAATCAATGTTTATTTATATAGCCCTAAATCACAAGTGTCTCAAAGGGCTGTACAAGCCACAACGACATCCTCGGTACAGAGCCCACATATGCGTTCCACTGCGTTTTTCACTGCAGCATTATGAAATAAAAGGGCAATAAATTAATAGAAATAGAATTTGAATAAATAATATTGACTTAAGTTTGAAATACAAACTATTGGAGAGCATCACCAGCAGACGGAGGAGCGATAGATCCCACTGATTAATTTACTTTTCTTTTTGTTAGTATTTTATTATATTTATACATGATACACAGTTGAGTGAGCGACTGGTTCATGTTTTGACTTAGTCGCTCATTTTAAGTCTTTTTGACTGATTTGTATCAAAAAAGGTTGGCTTCCATATAAAATCAAATAACACTGAAAAAATGCCATTGAGAAACCCCAAAAACTTTAAATGGCAAGTGCTTAAAAGATATAATAAAAAATTGCTCCAGTTAAGCATTGCAGGGTTTCCCGCAGCGCTTTGTTGTTAAGGCGGCCGCCTTAACAACAAAGAGCCACCGCCTAAACTAAAGTCTTAACAAGCTGCTCTGCTTAGTTCTGCCAGTATGTCTCTGCAGCACCCAGCATTGTCCCACCCACAGAACCATCCGATTGGTTACACGCAGAGCGGTAACGGCCAATCAGCAGTGCGTATTCAGAGCGCATGTAACAGCCAATCAGCAGTGCGTATTCAGAGGTGTTTAGCAGGTGAGCATAATGCAGTGGACTCTCCCCAAATTATAATAAACACCTCCCAGTCAACTACTAGCAACATCACTATGAGCCCGTTGACGTTGTAGAAACATAAGCGGCAGCTCAGCTCGCTCGCAGTCCTTGAGGTGAAGGCTAATTCGCTTTTAGCGTAACGTTAGCTCACTGTGCGGTGTGTGTGTGTGTTACGGACAGCAAAGCCCTGTCTGTCTGAGAGAAAGACAAGCATTATTGACCTACAGTTAAAAACTAAGTTATTTCACGTTACCTTTTTCTATGTTGATTGAGCTGTGTTGAAGAAGCAAAAATTGACATTATTTTAAATGAAGAGCTTCTGTCTCTGATAGTTGATATAATAACGTAACTGCATCCTAAAGCCTACATGGACTCCATGGTGTTCAGGGATGAATAGTCTCTCCTATTGCTATTTTTTTCATCTATAGTTACATTAATCATTAGTAATGTAGCAGCCTAGTTTTGAATGGCAGGGTCCCTGCTATCACGTGTTGATAAAAATATAACATTTACATAATACAAATCAACTACAGGCTTCCCAAATGCTGTAATAAATTAAGCATGATGAGTTGAGCATATGTCATCATGTGGCCCCACTTTTAACTCTTTTTTCAAACGCTTATTGCAAACGCTTACTTACAGTAAGTCATTAATTTGACTTTGTAAGTCATTATTTTAGTATCTAAGGTAACTAGGACTGTTTTGTTTTTACTTAACGGAAAAAATATTGATATATATCGTCATTCCGCAAATGGAGCGGAAAACACAACCAAAAGTTGTAGTCTTCCTCACGCGACGAAGCCGAATTTTACAAGGGGTGAGCAGATTGATCCAAACATCGATCATATCGATACTAAGGTTAAACACTGGCATCAAATCAGTACTAGCGTAAGACTTTTCAGTTTGAAGATGCTCTGACAAGACAATGAGACAAACAAGTCTTTAAAAAAAACATCTTGTCTTCTTTAGGCCCTTTGCAGTCGTTCATCCATTGCACTGTTGTGTTTCTTTAAACCACTCTCTGCACGCCACTGGTCCTGTCACATCACCGGCAATGCGACCAATAAGTGCACTGCTCTCTTGCGAACTCTATTGGGAGTAGTCTTGCAAAAACAATGCCCGCTTATTTTACATATTAAACAAAACATTCAAGCATCAAAGTACAAATTAGCCTTCTTTTAATTAGATTAATCAGTGAATTGTTGCAGCCCCAGTTGATTGAAGTCTTGATTTTGAAGGACGGCATGCAGGTACCAGAAATTGTTGAGACAGTAGTACACCTGCGCCAGGTTGCAGCAACAAATATGAATGAGATTATAGTCATACAATGATGTGTACATCATTTTTAAAATCCCGACACACTTACAAAGCTGACAAAAAAACTATCTCAGGGACTTCGCGATGTGACTATTGCATATTCGTACATCGCAAAGCACAATATTGTATACTATACTGACTATATTGTGCGCTTCGTATATCGCAAAGTCGATTCTGAAAGGATATATCGCATTTAGCCCTAAACTGCACGTTTTGTAAGCACGAGGCATACTGTATGCCTGTAATTATTTATTAATGTGTAAAAAAACTTGAATTTAAAGGGATTATTAAAGGGCTAAAAAGACCAATACAATTTTTTTATTTTTGGGACTTTATGGATGTGTCCATTATTGTCGTTTTTTGTCAATTACAGGGGTCTTGGAACTGACCCCCATGAAGAGTGGGGCTCTACTAATTTTATTACTATGTATGTTATACAATGTAAATTTGCATTACTTTTTTGATACTGCTACACTATTGTAAGTGGTTACATTCATATTTGTTAAATTGTTTACGAATACATTTCTGGATTAAAATATTTTTAAAAAATGTGCCCTGTATTGATTATTATCACGATCAATTAAAGGCAAAAATCATCTACGGATCTTGAAAATGTCAAGTACAATGTATCGATATTGGCAATATTTGCCCTGGATATACTCTGTATGGGACTGATACCAAAAATCTTCAGTATCGCCTTCCATTGTGTTCCCTGTACTAGAGTTAAAATACCAGTGGAAAAATGAGTTGACTTTATATGCTTAATTGTGTTTCATTGTATCCTTAAATAATATCCGGTTGTATTTCCAATCCACAATGTATGTGAAAATACCATTTAAACGTACCAAAACGCCACAATTTCAAACAGCAATTTTGAATATTTCGCTATGAATGTCTTCGGCAATTTCCTATGGTTCGGGGTGGGATGACGTCACGTTGGGAACGCTTCTGCACTCTGACTATATCAGCAGATCAATCATACTGGAAATATGCGGTGTGCTGTCTTCTATCATTTACAATCATTACATAAGACAAAAAAAACTTGTTTTTTTAAATGCATTTTAATAAATAAATAAATAACAAGTCTGCTAACAATTGAGTCAACGGGGGTGATCTATTCTGCCCACAAAGCCCGCTAAATAAACATAAACCTGCCAACAATACTGTACATATCGTAATGTGAATATTAACCAAATATTTGCTGTATTGTTATTATAAGCGCTAAGGCAGGCCAACTATTTTTAGCGGTGCATTAATAACGGAGACAACTAGCTTATGCTGCAGCATTGAACCGGCCGATGTCCTGCTGCTGCATCGCATCTCGGTTTGTCGATATTATTGTAGATTATAAATTATGCCTCATCTGGAGAATAGAAGGATTTAGCCATAAATCAAAGATACAACAACCGAAGACAGTCTCTGATGCATGCAGGCAGCAACTTTGTGCAGATTATGATTAATTCTTCACCGAATTGGGAAGATATGAACACCCTATCAGTCGTCATCGCTTTAAGAGTCAACATTGTATAGCAAGCGATCATTTTATTATGTTCGTAGGAATATATGAACATCCTATGAGTCGTCATTGCAGTGAGAGTCAACATTGTATAGCAAACGATCGTATTATTGTGTTCGTAGTTTGTATTTCTTCTTTAGCACTTAACAATAGTGCTACACAATGCTATAGTGTTTTGTTTGTTTTGCACGCAGCTTCTAAAACGTGTATTCTCTTTATATTCAGGCTAAAAAAAACAAGGTTTCTGGATCATAATTTTCCCAAAGTGTTTGTTGTTGGCTCTCACAAAGTCTACATGATTAGCATTGTTGTTGATGGGGAACGTATCCTAGGTTCCCACCTTTACGTCACTGACCATGTGACTGACTTGCTCATTATCTCTCAAAATGGCCCAGGAATTTCTGTGAGATCGGTATACCGTTATTACTATAGTACCGTGATACCAACGAATCATATTCGGTACTATACCGCCTCTAAAAAGTACCGGTCCACCAGCCTCCCGCACCCCCGTCGTCGTGTCATTGCTGGTTTACGAGCAGACGAGCATGTTCGGTAGCTCACAATCACGGAGTACTTACAAACAGACAATGTGTGTAGACAGAAAAGGGAGAACGGACGCATTTTGGCTTAAAAACTAACGATAAAGGTGAAGTTATAACACTGGAATGCCCACCGGAACAGGTGCTTTAAGACATGGCTAGCTAGCTGGCGGCTAAGGTCAAGGCCGCAGTCTGCAGTGTTTTAGCTACTTCTAAATCACTAATCCTCGCCTCCATGGCGACAAATAAAGTATGTTTCTTACAAGTATCATCCCTGCAGGACGAGGAATAGCTAAACATGCTTCACTACACACCATAGCTCACCGGCGTCACAATGTAAACAAACGCCATTTGTGGATCTACACCTAATATCCACTGTAATGATACCAAGTACAGGAGCGTATCTAGTCGATATTACTATGATTATGTCAATATTTTTTGGCATCACAACATCTTCTTTCATTTAAAAAAAATGTATATTATGTTTATAAACTCAGGAAATATGTACCTGGACACATGAGTACTTTGAATACGACCAATGTATGATCCTGTAACTACTTGGTATCGGATTGATACCCAAATTTGTGGTTTCATCCAAAACTAATGTCAGGCATCCAAACAACAGAAGAATAAATTATTATTACATTTTAACAGAAGTGTAAATAGAACATGTTAAAAGAGAAAGTAAGCAGATATTAACAGTAAATGAATGAATAAATAAGTCATTTTCTACCACATCTCCTTAATAATGTTGACAAAATAATACAATGGAAAATGACAATATATTACTGCATGTCAGCAGACTAATTAGGAGCCCTTGTTTGCTTACTTACTACTAAAAGACAAGTTGTCTTGTATGTTCACTATTTTATTTAAGGACAAACTTGCAATAAAAGAAACACATCTTTAAAGTAGCATAAGATTTTTTGTTAAAATAGCCAATATTGCAATAGTGTTGTCCCGATACCAAAATAATATAGAGGCAACTTGTTTTTCCATTCTACTGGTACT
Source organism: Entelurus aequoreus (assembly GCF_033978785.1). Taxonomy (NCBI): domain Eukaryota; kingdom Metazoa; phylum Chordata; class Actinopteri; order Syngnathiformes; family Syngnathidae; genus Entelurus; species Entelurus aequoreus. The sequence continues at coordinate 31,223,226 of NC_084742.1, read as the reverse complement.
TCAAAGTTCCAGGTTGACTAATGGTATGGATCCCATCTGAACGTTGGGATACTCACCAACTACGTCTACTTCCGTTGACCCGTTGCCTCTCATCCTGAGATACATGAGGCCCAGGAGTAGAAAAAAGAGGCAGGCTGCTGTCAACAGGAACATGGAGAGGTAGTGGGCGCTGAAGCTGCTTGCGGTCGCCACCTCTTCCCTTTTGAACTGCTGGAAAATGTCATCCTCCGGTGGAGCGGGCGGCTTCTCCTTGAGCAGCGGGGAGCTGTATGAGTGGTTGGGGGAGTTGTGGTTGGAGTGGTTGGCCCTGTAGGTCGGAGCCAGACTGCTGTAGGTGGAAAAGCGCGGTCTCAACCCAGTGCTGAACCGACTTGAGTTAATATCCTCCTTGTCGGCGTGGTGGTTTTTGCCTGCAGTTCCCATGTGGTTCTCGGCGAGGGACACGTAGATAGTTTTCCTCCTTGAGTCATTTCTCTTTACGCCGTCTCCTTCATTCTCCCCGTGACGTTTCCCCACCATGTTTGCACCCCCGGTTATGTTAGACCCGCGGGGGACGACGTGGGGTGAGAAGCCAGCCTTCGCGTGGCCCTGTCTGGGATCCAGACTACCCCGCTGTCGGTCTCCCCCAAGGCCCCAACCCCCCCCGTCTTCCGAGTCGGAATAATTCCCGGCTAGCTTGCTGGCGTTAAAGTTTGACGCCCTGCTGCCATTTAAAGAGCGGCAGGACTTCTCATCCCCACCGTCAAATTCGTCCTCGGAGTCGCCACAATCCCGACCATCAGCTTCGGGGCAAGGTCTAACACCAAGTCCCCAACTCGCCGAGACACCGTCTGGAAAATTGTTCAGCGTACTACCAGCACCATGTCGACTTTTAACACACGGGGTTCCAGCGGGATATTTCGCTTGTTGTTTCGCCCCCCCGTCGCTTCTTTTCAGTGGAGTTTCAGTGTCAGACTCGTCCGAGCTGAAGCCGAGAACAGTAGACTTCCGGCCGGGTCGCCTGCGCGAGCTCAGGTGCGTGACGTCACGACTGGCTGGCCCAAATCCCGCCGTGTTGCTGTTGATGGCTCCACCGCCGCTGCGGGCTTTGGCGGCTCGAACCCCTCGCTGCTGCCGTTCCTCCCGAAGCTTCTTCAGTTTCTTCAAGTACACCGGCCGAGTGCTTTCGGTCACTGGCCCGGGGGTGAAACCAAAACGCTTTAATTCGGAGCAAAGATCCTCGTCGGTTAGCTGCGTTGACGCCATCTTGGTCTAACTCTCTCGCAAAGGGCTTTGTGACGGAAGTGACGTCAGCAAAGGGACAGGATGCCGTCTAAAGTATAGGCTTTATTCAAAACACGCAATCTTTGAAAGTATATAAATAGAAGCGTAAAATAAAAATGCTTGTTCACTTCTACATTCCTTTCATCATCAGAATTCGGAAAATATAATAAACAAATAAAACACAAAAAATATATTTATCAAGCGTTTATCTCTGCATTCAGAAAAATATTTGATATCTTGATTTAACTTATTTCAGATATTGAAATATTTGTCTTTATGGACAACGTATTTACTTTAATTTGTACGCAACTGTGCTGTTCTATTTCCGACCGACAGAAAGCAGTATGTCAATTTAAAGCCTGTTGCCAGACCGCTAATCACACGCAATGAACAAAGGGTGACGCTGATTCGCTGCAGAGGGAAATAAGACGGTGAAACTGATTGGCCGCCTCAAGCATGTGACCTGCGGTTGTGGGAAGTACGTTCATTGCCAGTGAGGAGTTGAGTTGAGTTGAGTTTGAGTTTATTTCGAACAGAAAATGCTTTAGCCGCGGATGCCAAACTGTTGACTTTGGAAACGTTTCCAACAGATAATTTAAAGTTCTAAAACAAACTGTCAGTGATTAGTCTTGAATAAGTCAAAGATCAGTATTTGCTATGTAGTGGTGTAGGCGTTGTGTCATTCAGATATGATTAACAATGGTGTACTGTGACTTAACAGGTGTATGCAGTATCTTACCCCAGGATACTTGCAAAGTACTGTAACATGCAATACCACCACTTGTATCCTGGCCTTGGGCTATGGTAATGCATGATTATTATAAATTCATACCGTCACTTAAGATATTGTATTAACCCCATTGTAGGAAATCAGCAATTTACAATAGCAAAGCGTGGTAAGTATAATCAAGTAGTGAAGCCCATTTGGAATAAGCATATAGCGAACATTGGAAATCTGGACAAATATTAAATATTGGGTGTTGCACGTTTTATGTACAGATAACCAATGCACATTAACAATGTCATAAAACTGAGAAAAAAAATAACATACTAGAGCCGCCAAATGTATGCAAATATGCCCCCCTCCCCCCTAACCAATGCACATTAACAATGTCATAAAACTGAGAAAAAAAATAACATACTAGAGCCGCCAAATGTATGCAAATATGCCCCCCTCCCCCCCTTAGTGGCTGTCAGCAACATAGTGATGACGTCATACCAAAATGACCTCAAATGAGCAACTTCGGGCGATGCATCACTTGCTTGGTGTCTGGAAATTGCAATGACTGCTGCAGTATGTTTAATAGCAGACTGGAGTGGGCACACTTTTCCAGAGGTTGGTATGTTATGCTGTGATGTGTTGTGGCATTTTCCAGCAAAAAGTTCCTCAGGGAACTTCTCGATAGTGATGTTGAAATACATTGCACATAGCCTCATTGGAATAAAAACACTTGAATAAACACCTTAAAATATCCATCTTGTGTAAATCTTCAGACATGTTTAAACATTCAGTAATAAACAAAATATGCACTTGCAGTTGGTTTTTTCTTTTTTGTTTGGGTTCTGTAGGCGCCTAGTTGTCCCTTAATATAGTTGTCAAATAAAATTGATATTTTAAATCCATACATTTAAAAAAAATTAGTCGTTACTTTTCGGTAGCCAATTGCTGCAATGCCGCACGGCAATCAATCCAAAGAATAAAGTTGTGTATTTTGTATAATTGGTTATTTGTATGCGGCGCCACATTTAACAAGAAGTTAAGGGTTTTGGATACTTTATACAAGACTGCGTATCGGACATGTAATGGTATCACACATATAACTGTACAATTTAAGATTATTTTGATCTTTTGCACTTTTAAAAGGTTCATATTTTAACACATTTGGATCTTATTTCATTGTGGTTTTGGTTGCTTTTGTAAATGAGCGTGCATCACATTTCAATATTTACAAGTGTAGAGTCAGAGTGTAAAGACAGGTGTCTCAATTCAATTCAAGACACAGCATTAATTCAATTAGTGATGGCATGATTGAGTGTGGCCAGCAGAGCAGCTTCTTTTTAGTGCTTCTTCATCGAGTCGAGGATACGTAAAATGTGAAGGAAGAGGTTGACGATGTCCAGGTAGAGGTTGATGGATGCCAAAATGTGCTCCTCGGGGGACAGCTGCTTCATCAGCATGTGGGTGTCATAGATAATGAAGCCACAGAAGACTAAAGCCCCTGTCCCGGCGAACAGCAGCTCTGTGCTATCGCTGTTGAAAAAGACCTGCCAAAGAGAAGCACATCAGCAAGCTGAAATGTGGTAAGTGTGATACAGGAGGTGAGCAGACGAGATTTTCACGGACTGGACCACACCAAGAGGGGACCAAAACTGAGCGTCTATCTTTACAGGGAAGATCCATATGCTGTCCTGGCTTAGTTGTTGCATCAAAACTGACAAAATCGCCAGGGTGCTGCGATGGACACTTACCACCCTCAATAGCCGCCATTAATGTTATGTAGCGAAAGTGGAGGGATTAACTGGAATTAACGGCGGCTGAAGAGCCCATCTCAGTGAAAAGTAGGGACCATGGGCAGAAGAAGCAGCTAGAAATTAATGTGATCGTCATTTCCAGTAAGTGTGCAACAACATAAGATTTGAGACAGGACTACATGGTTGAAAATTGCAATTAAAATTTTCCCCTGAAGTCATTTACAAGCGCCAAATTTTCTTTTTTCAGATGATAAATCCTATTTTGTGTTTGAAAATACCCTTTCTCATGCTTAGTGTTTTACAGTTGTATTTGGAATGTTAAAGGTGCCATATGTAATAATTTAATGTCAAGTCATCATTAAATGGCCTTGATATGTCAAAAGGCATTATTAAATCATGTTCTTTTCAAATACCTTTATAACTGATAACCGTAGTTCAGCCGGGATATGCTCATTTCAAAATTAGATTTACACCCCCGAAATCTTGTTATTGTTTTCATTTCCATGCCCTGCCCTCCAGTCAGTGAGTGCGTCACATCCGGGTTGCCAGTTATGCACCGCCCTCTTTGTCGAACTACTGCCACTGGTAAAGTTACTAAACATGTCAGACCTTAGTAAATCTAAAGTATATACACATAATTTCATATCATTTCTCTTTACATCATGTCCGAAAAGGAGAAGGAAAAAGCAAAGCTTATTTAATCCTACCCCTTTCCCACTTCAGAGCTTTTACAAATACATATGTTCATTTACTGTCTTCTTTTTGTAACAGATTTACATCAGTGAATGATTAACACAGCAGTTCTTGCAATATACAGGACTGTCTCAGAAAAGCACTACATGCTTCCATCTGTTGAAAAGCTCTATGGAGATGATGATTTCATTTTCCACCATGATCTGGCACCTGCCCACAGTGCCAAAACCACCAGTAACTGGTGTACTGACCATGGCATTACTGTCCTCCATTGGCCTGCCAACTCCCCTGACCTGAACCCCATAGAGAATTTGTGGGGTATTGTGAAGAATAAGCTGAAAGACACCAGACCCAATAATGCAAATGAGCTAAAGGCCGCTATTGAAGCATCCTGGGCATCCATAACACCTCAGCAATGCCACAGGCTGATTGCCTCCATGCCACACCGCTTTGATGCAGTAATCCGTGCAAAAGGATTCCCAACCAAGTACCGAGTGCATTAATTGACATTTTCAAATGTTTGATTTTGTTTTGCCGTTATAAATCTTTTTTTTTTACTTGGTCTGAGGAAATATTCAAATTTTTTGAGATACGATTTTTGAGTTTTCTTAAGCTGTATGCCATAATCAGCAATATTAAAATAATAAAAGGCTTGCAATATTTCAGTTGATGTGTAATGAATCCAGATTGTATGACATTTTTGTTTTTTAATTGCATTACAGAAAATAAAGGACTTTATCACAATATTCTAATTTTCTGAGACAGTCCTGTATAATTAAGTCAGTCATGATAAACATACTGAGATGAAGAATATCCCGCATTAAATAAGGTTGAAGGTATTTCTCATAATTCTTCTTCCTTCTTTATGTAACGAAATTTCGTTCTTATCTGTGCTGTAAAGTTCAAATTTAAATGACAATAAAAAGGAAGTCAGTCTAAGTCTTGTACTTTGTAAGCACTATTAATTTGAACAACCTCTTAAACTGGATCATATTAGTACAGTTGAACTTCTTTGCTTAATCCATTCCATAGTTCAATTCAACATACTGATATGCTAAAGGTCTTAAATGTTGTACGTGCATACAAATGTTTTAAGTTAGTTTTTCCTCTAAGGTTATATTTCTCCTCTTTAGTTGAGAAGAATTGTTGTACATTCTTGGGTAGCAGGTTATAGTTTGCTTTGTACATAATTCTAGCTGTTTGCAATTTTACCAACTCGTTGAATTTCAATATTTTTGATTCAATAAATTAAGTGTTTTTATGTTCTCTTTTTCCAACATTATGTATCAGTCTAACTGATCTTTTTTGTAACAGTTAATGAATGAAGCGCACATTTTAAAGTTAAAGTACCACTGATTGTCACACACACACTAGGTGTGGCGAAATTATTCTCTGCATTTGACCCATCAGCCTTGATCACCCCCTGGGAGGTGAGGGCCGCGCCCGGGAATAATTTTTGGTGATTTAACCCCCAATTCCAACCCTTAATGCAGAGTGCCAAGCAGAGAGGTAATGGGTCCCATTTGGGCGGACATTTGTAGTTATTTCCCCATATTTCTGCAGAATAACTCAGATATGCTAACACTGAGTTGAGTTGAGTTTGAGTTTATTTCGAACATTCAAGCATACAACATGATACATAACAATTTCCAGTTTCTCTTTTCAACATGTTTGAAAAGGAGTACGAAGAATTTCCCATGTAAGTTTGAAATATAATCAAATGGAAGGTAATTCAGTATCTCCAAATAGATAGTGTTCCACTGTATTTCTTTAAAAGGACTGTATGATAATTGCCTCTCTATACAATTGTAAAGTACAAAAGGCCATTGCATACAGAAATCTACAGAAACATACGTGCACCTTGTCTTTTCTAAACCAGGAAATAGTACTAACAGACTAATCCACATATCCTACACAGTGAACCGAGTGTTGCATTATCCTATGATACATTCACAATATGTAACATTATTCTTACATATAAAACAAGACAATCTGACATCAAGGACTCAGGATGAACTCACCCTCATGACGCTTGCAATTATGAGGATCCACAAGCAGGAGAAAAGACTGTAAGCAGAGAGCAAATCAAAGCAAACATGTTGGTGATCATGGATACATGGCACACTGAAAATAGTTTTGTTCAGGAGTGTTGTAGGAAATAGACACTTAATTTCCAGTCAATATTGTACTCACAATGCTCCCAGTTTAGTGAAGTCTCTCTTGGACTGGAAGGTGTAGGTGGTCAGGCCGGCAAACACAGCACAAGTCAGAAACAAAGCTTGGAGCACAGTGGAGTAGTCGTAGAAAGTCACTGTGCAGACAACAGCTCTGTCATTAGCACAGACACATCGCAGGCTCCCGAAATAATAATACTCCGTTAAAAACTTACAAGCTGTGGCCACGGAGATTGCCTCCAGCAGAGTCTGAAAACAATTAACAGTTATTTAAAAGTCAAGAGATATTGTTATTTAAAAGTGCATAAAACTTAAAACAAAATTCCACAAAAGTTAACATCTAAAGTTGTACAATTTGGAATTCAACATCAATCGTCCTTAAAATGCATTACTTTGACACTTTAATTACAATTAAGAAAAATTAAATGTTACTTTGAATATTTTATTTCCAACACTTTTTATAGCAAGGGTGCGCAAAGTGCACATAACCAAAAAAGGTTTTCCCACTTGACACCCATGTCTTAAAGAGGGAAATATGCTTGCTTATTCTCTTACAAACATAAGCAGCAGGTAAAGGTTGACTGGATGCTTATGTCTGTACACAGCCAAGGCCAGAAGCAGGACCAGGGAGCCCAGAGCTGAACCCAAAACCACAGCCGGGCTGAAAAAAAAGACAGGTAAATGTCAGCTCAACAGCCAAATAGACACAAAGCGGCATACATGTACAGTACATGCAATGTAGCATAAGTGCTGTCAAATGATTATTTTTTTACTCCAATTAATCACACTTTTGAATTCAGATTAATCATGATTAATCACATGTTATTACTAATGCAAGTGTGTTGTCAAAAGATAATTTTTAATCCGATTAATCACACTTCAATTTAGATTAATCATGATTAATCACATGTTATCACTAACTTGTATAATCTAAATCATCTGTAAAAATAGCCCAATATTTTGGACACAAATGCAATTTTATTGTCAGAATGCATGTCATTTATTTGTTCAAAACTGATAAACAGATTTGTCTAAAGTCCCATCTGGAAATATTTTCTTGTGAAATTTGCTAACGAACGCAACAGTTGGGAGTCTCCTTGCTCATCTTTGCACTGCACTGACGTATGCATTGACCTGATCACTGACTATATAGCAAATTGCACTTAATCTGCGGTTAAGCCAAAGGAGCACGTACGGTCAAAAAAATAGTGTGATTATTCAAGTAAGTTAACACTTTATTTTTGACAGCCCTAATATATATTCAAATTATTAATTATTACTGTAATTGTGTAGTGGTCTACCATTGTAATCACTATCACAACTACTTTGTCATGGCATTTATTACCTGGCATGGACAAACTCCTTGATGGTCTGAGAGAACATGAAAAGGGCAGATGTGGCCGTCGTCAGAATTATCTGCAAGCTCAGCAGAGTGTACACTTTCCGCAGAAAGTCTAAAAAGGAAAGATAGCAAGATTAGATGAGCTGAGATAGGGCTGGGTGATATATCGAGTTTGTAAGATATATCGATATACTTTTAAACATGATACAAATTAAGAAAATATCTTAAAATCGATAAGACTTTATTTCACGTTAAAATGACCAAACACCGCTTATTTGTTGTGTACCTTGTTCTCCCCTGCTTCCCACTCCCTCCCACTTCCTACTAAACCCCTCCCCTTCCTCCTTCCAAGATGCGCAAGCATGTATAAGAACATCCATTATTGGTTGGTTGTTTGCTATGATGAGTCACGATTGGTTGAGATTACAGCAAAACATTAAGGACAGGCCAATCAGAGGCAAGATAGGGCGGGTCATCGAACCAGGACGGGAAATCACAACAGACATCCCAAATTACGACGAGAGAGTCATAGAAGCGAAGAGAGAATATTCAAGCGGGCGATTTATATATTTAAAAAACTAGTGGAAGATGGCAGAGGAATTCTCTTCTTTAGATTTTTCTTTTTAGCGATCTAGACGACATCCAGGAAACACACAATGCGTCTACTTGGCCACATTTGGAAAAATATGCGTCTGGATAAAACATTAATTTGAGTAGTTTACCATGTAAGCCCAAATCAAAACTGCTCTCGAGTTTCCAAGCCGGGCATATTTCGCACAAGAAATGCTGCCAAAAATGTATGCCGAAGTGAGGAAGATCATAACTGCACAATTAAGTCAAGTCACTGACTTGGCGCTGACCAGAACCGTACGTGTGTGACAGTCCATTAAAAAGTGCCTGCCTGCAGATGTATTTTTGATCCGAGTTGGAAAAATGTTGGATTATTTGCACAGCTATGTTATTTATTTTACACAGAATAATATTTTTCTATTTTATTCATGTTATGTAATTCTGTGCTACTTAAACAGTTTATTTTCTGTGCTGTTAACACCCATCTTGACTTACTGGGTTAATAAAAGTGCCACTTACTGTTTACAATACAGTTGTCACAATTAAATTTCAGTAAATCTAGCAAAAAAATAAAAAATCTTTATATGTATACTTTCACCGTAAAATTTATCGAGATATACATCGAATATCGAGTTTAAGTAAAAATATATCGAGATATACTTTTCGTCCATATCACCCAGCCCTAAACTGAGAGTAGAATCTTGTTTAGCTCATTTTTAACACCTGCGTCTCAAATGGAATACCTAATTCCATCAGTACACTTCAATAAGTATACTGTGTACAAAACAAAATGCATATTATTTACCTGGCTGTGGCGTAACAACAGCGTAAAAAATATCAACACATATTGGCCTTATTTTTGAACATCCTGGAGCTAACGGACGTCCATTGCACACAATAATTGTGGCTGCACCAAGAGGCCATTACTTAATAGAAAATACATACTGGAGCTAGGCTAGCATCTATCAGATACCATTAAAAAAAAAAAGTAGATTAAAATGATCATAGGTCCCCGATAAGTATATACGGTATACACGAGATCAAATAGTTCTTATTGGACATGGGTAGGACTCCGTTTGTAATAACTTGAACAAAAAATGTGTGCTTGTGAATTGTTAACATTTTGCAAATAAAACGTGTTGAGTGTGGAGTTTGCATGTTCTCCCTGTGACTGCGTGGGTTCCCTCCTGGTACTCCGGCTTCCTCCGACCTCCAAAGACATGCACCTGGGGATGGGTTGATTGGCAACACTAAATTGGCCATAGTGTGTGAATGTGAGTGTGAATGTTGTCTGTCTATCTGTGTTGGCCCTGCGATGAGGTGGCGACTTGTCCAGGGTGTACCCCGCCTTCCGCCCGTATGCAGCTGATAGGCTCCAGCACCCCTTGTGACTCCGAACGGGACAAGCGGTAGAAAATGGATGATACCTGCTTGTTATAATTCTTTCCTCTTTAGTGAGTGACATTTACTACCCAGCAAAAGTGGCCAATTTGGCTATAGACTTAGACTTACTTTTATTGCCATTTCATTCAAATTTGAACTTTACAGTACAGATAAGAACAAAATGTAGTTGCATTAGCTTGTTGTAGTGCAGGTTAAAAGAGCAATAAGGTGCAGATATAAATAAATAGATTACTGTACAGATAAATATATTGCACTTTTGCATATGCATCCACGTTTATGGAAGTATGTTATATTGTCTTCATATTCCAGCGAGTTAATCCGTTTTTGGGGGGAATTGATGGGATTATTATGATGCGTTCAAGAGTCTTATGGACTGAGGGAAGAAGCTCTTACAGAACCTGGAGGTTCTGCTACGGAGGCTGCGGAACCTCTTTCTAGAGTTTTATAGAGTAAAAAGGCCACGTTATTTAGCCAAATTGGCAACTTTTGAAGGTAGTATGTGTCCAGCACTGCGCACTCACTAGTTTGGTAGCTTTAAGTTAGGGTTGTACGGTATACCGGTATTAGTATAGTACCGCAACACTAATTAATAATTTTCGGTACGATACCGTCTCTGAAAAGTACCGGTACCGCACCCGCCCGCGTCGAAGTCACGTCGTGACATTGCTGGTTTTAAAAGCAGACGAACATGTTCGGCAGCACACAATCACGGAGTACTTACAAGCAGACACAGTGTGTAGACAGAAAAGGGAGAACGGACGCATTTTGGTGAAGTTATCACACTGAAACGCCCACCGGAAGAGGTGCTTTAAGACATGGCTAGCTAGCTAGTGGCTAAAGTCCATCCACCGTCAGCAGTGTTTTAGCTACTTCTAAATCACTAATCCTGGTCTCCATGGCAACAAATAAAATATGTTTATTACAAGTATCATCCCTGCAGGACGAGGAATAGCTAAACATGCTTCACTACACACCATAGCTCACCGGCATTAACATGTAAACAAACGCCACTGCTGGATCTACACCTAACATCCACTGTAATGATACTAAGTACAGGCACGTATCTAGTCGATACTACTATGATTATGTCAATATTTTTTGGCATCACAACTTCTTCTTTTGTATATTGTATTATGTTTATAAACTCAGTAAATACGTCACTGGACACACGAGGACTTTGAATATGACCAATGTATGATCCTGTAACTACTTGGTATCGGATTGATACCTAAATTTGTGGTATCATCCAAAACTAATGTAAAGTATCAAACAACAGAAGAATAAGTGATTATTACATTTTAACAGAAGTGCAGATTGAACACGTTAAAAGAGAAAGTAAGCAGATATTACATACATCATGGCGCCGATGAAGTCTGCCTCGGTGCTTACGTGCGCTCTGTTTTGTTTGTTTTTGTACATAAATTGTGTTTCCGGGTGCTCTTACACCCGTGAAGAGCTACTGAACATCAGATCCACCATCCCTATGGACTTGTTACCGGTCATCTTAGCGTCAGCTGCGGATTTGGTCCATTCTGTGCTCAAAAGAGGGAAAACGCATCGAAGAGGAAAGCGAGCGGGCGCACTTGTCCGTCTTCGCGGACGGGGATTGCGCACGCCTCTACCAGGCATCTTCCTCTCCAACGTCCGCTCACTTGCCAACAAGATGGACGAGCTAGCGTTGCTGATGAGAAGGAACAAGGACTTCTCCTCATCCTGTGTGTTGTGCTTCACGGAGACTTGGCTGAGCGAGCGCAAGTGTCCCGGACAGCGCGCTTCAACTGGAGGGCTTTCATCTCCTCCACGCGGACCGAGACGCGGCACTCTCTGGCAAAAAAAGAGGCGGTGGACTATCTTCTTTATCAACACTAGCTGGTGCACAGACGTGACTGTGATTTTTAGACACTGTTCTTCTTCTCTGGAATATTTATTCATCCACTGTAAGCCCTTTTACTCACCGCGTGAGATTGTTTCATTCATTCTCGTGGCTGTTAACATCCCGCCCAGCGCAGACGTGCGTGATGCCCAGCGCGCGCTCGCGGGACAGATCTTACATGTGGAACGGTCTTTTCCTGACTCTCTTGTTATCGTGCTTGGTGACTTTAACAAGGGAAATTTGAGCCAGGAATTACCAAAGCATAGACAGTTTATTAAATGCCCGACCAGAGAGGAGAACACGCTGGATCACTGCTACACTACATTGAGCAAGGCTTTTCATGCAGTCCCGCGCGCTGCTCTTGGACTATCAGATCACGTGATGGTGCACTTAATCCCTTCATACAGACAAAGACTGACACTGGCTAAACCTGTTATGAGGAACATTAAGTGTTTCACCGCCGAGTCTGTGGACGAGTTGCGTGCTTGTTGGGAACCGACAGACTGGGAGGCAATTGGAGCGGCCACGAACAATCTGGACGAGTATACGGACACTGTGACCTCATACATACAGTTCAATGAGGCGCGCATCATTCCAGCGCGCACCAGGGTTTGTTATAACAACGACAAGCCCTGGTTCACACCCAAGCTCCGACAGCTGCGCAAGAAGAAGGAGGCTGCGTGGAGAAGCGGGGACCGAAGTACATACAGAGAAGCGAAGTACCACTTCACCAGGGAAGTGGAGAAAGCTAAATCTGTGTACTCTAACCGTCTACAGGAACAGTTCCGCTCCAATGATTCTGCAGCATTTTGGAGAGGTCTAAGGGCCCTTACGAACTATAAGCCCAAAACCCCCCAGGCCCTGAATGACCGGACTCTCGCTCAGGGCCTCAACACACATTACTGTCGTCATGAACGGCCTTCAGCTCATCAAAACCATGCTCCCCCCACCATCACCCTCCCCACCAATGCCAGCACATCATTAAAGGAGTTAAAGGACTCAATCAACACTGTGCGGACCAGCTGGCTCCTGTCTTCACTGACATTTTTAACACCTCTCTGGAGCTATGCCGCGTGCCGTCCTGCTTTAAGACCTCTACCATTGTCCCTGTCCCCAAGAAAGCACGGATCACAGGACTAAATGACTACAGGCCGGTCGCGCTGACGTCTGTGGTCATGAAGTCCTTTGAGCGCTTGGTCCTGCTCCACCTCAAGGACATCACCGCCCCCCTCCTGGACCCACTGCAGTTCGCCTACAGAGCCAACAGGTCTGTGGATGATGCAGTGAACCTGGCCCTCCACTTCATCCTGGAGCATCTGGACTCCCCAGGAACCTACGCTAGGATCCTGTTTGTGGACTTCAGCTCTGCCTTCAACACCATCCTCCCTGGACTGCTACGAGACAAGCTCTACCAGCTCAGCGTGCCCGACTCCCTCTGCAGTTGGATTAATGACTTCCTGACAGACCGAAGACAGCACGTAAGGCTGGGGAAGATTGTCTCGGACAGTCGAACCACAAACACTGGTACTCCTCAGGGCTGTGTACTCTCCCCCTGGCTCTTCTCCCTGTATACAAACTGCTGCACCTCCAGTCACCAATCCGTAAAACTGCTCAAGTTTGCGGATGACACCACCCTCATCTGGCTCATCTCGAATGGCGATGAGTCCGCCTACAGGAGAGAGGTAGACCGGCTGACGTCCTGGTGCAGCCTCAACAACCTGGAGCTGAACGCCCAGAAAACAGTGGAGATGATCATGGACTTCAGGAAAGTCACAGCCCCACCATCCCCCCTCACCCTGATTGACTCTCCCACCCCCGTCCCCATTGTGGACTCCTTCCGTTTCTTGGGCACCACCATCACCCAGGACCTCAGTGGGAGCTGACCATCAGCTTCCTCATCAAGAAGGCCCAGCAGAGGATGTACTTCCTGCGGCAGCTGAGGAAACTTAAGGTGCCGACCGAGATGCTGGTGCAGTTTTACTCAGCCATCATAGAGTCCATCCTGACCTCCTCCATCACAGTGTGGTTCCCCGGCGCCACAGTCCAGGATAAGAATAGACTGCAGCGCATCGTACGTGCTGCTGAGAAGGTGATTGGCTGCAAGCTCCCATCCCTCCAGGACTTGTTCTCCTCCAGGACCAGGAGGCGTGTGGGTCAGATCACAGCTGACTCTTCTCACCCTGGACACACACTATTCTCCCCTCTCCCCTCAGGCAGGAGACTACGCTCCATCCAGACCCACACCTCCCGCCACCTGAACAGTTTTTTCCCCTCGGCCATCAGGCAAATGAACAATAACTCCTAACAGCAGCTCCTTGAATTCCTTGAATCCCTTCTAAGTCTATCTGATAGCTCAGTCACAGCTCTTTTTATACCAAATATGTGTTATATGTGTTTTATGTCGCACGTTTGCACCAAGAAAAATTCCTAGTTTGTGAACCCGTTCTCAAACAATGTCAATAAAACTATTCTGATTCTGATTCTGATATTAACAGCAAATGAACAAGTAGATTAATAATTAATTTTCTACCACTTGTTCTTAAAAATGTTGACAAAATAATACAATGATAAATGACACAATATGTTACTGCATATGTCAGCAGACTAATTAGGAGTCTTTGTTTGTTTACTTACTACTAAAAGACATCTATGTTGCTGCTTCTTGATCGTAGCGCTGCTTTCGATACCGTCGATCATAATATTTTATTAGAGCGTATCAAAACACGCGTTGGTACGTCAGACTTAGCCTTGTCTTTGTTTAACTATTATCTTACTGACAGGATGCAGTGCGTCTCCCATAACAATGTGACCTCGGACTATGTTAAGGTAACGTGCGGAGTTCCCCAGGGTTCGGTTCTTGGCCCTGCACTCCTTAGCACCTACATGACATCATACGCAAATATGGTGTTAGCTTTCACTGTTATGCTGATGACACCCAACTCTGCATGCCCCTAAAGCTGACCAACACGCCCGGATTGTAGCCAGCTGGAGGCGTGCCTTAATGAAATTAAACAATGGATGTCCGTAAGGCTGAAACGACGCGTCGACGTAGTCGACGTCATCGGTTACGTAAATACGTCGACGCCGTTTTTGTGCGTCGACGCGTCGCATAATGACGTCACACTACCGTCATGGCGAAGCGCAAAGCAGACGATCAAAGAAGACGATGCGAGCGGTGCGAGCGAGGGGGGAAAAGCACGCCAAAAGTGGTCAAAAGTGTGGGAGTATTTCAATAAACGGCCTAATAATGTTGTTGTATGCACACTGTGTCGAGCGGAAATGGCCTATCATAGCAGCACAACGGCTATGAACGAACATTTGAAAAGAAAACCATCAACTAGTCAATCGTCCGCGCGAGCATACGTTGTCATCATTACACAAAAACATGAATGTGTCATTTGTATCTGCTAGGGGTGTAACGTTACGTGTTTTGTATTGAACCGTTTCGGTACGGGGCTTTCGGTTCGGTACGGGGGTGTACCGAACGAGTTTCTAAGCTAAAGCTAAAGTCTTAACAAGCTGCTTTGCTCCGTCTGCCTCTGTCTCAGCACGCAGCATTGTCCCACCCACACAACCATCTGATTGGTACACACGCAGCATTGTCCCACCCACACAACCATCTGATTGGTACACACGAAGCATTATCAGCCAATCAGCAGTGCGTATTCAGAGCGCATGTAGTCAGCGCTTCAGGGTGGAGCAGATAGGTGTTTAGCAGGTGAGCATCATGCAGCGGACTCTCCCCAAATGATAATAAACACCTCCCAGTCAACTACTAGTAACATCACTATGAGCCCGTTGACCTTCTAGAAACTTAAACTGCAGCTCAGCTCACTCGCAATCCTGGCTTGAGGTGAAGGCTAATTAGCTCTCAGTTCCAGCCACATCGACCCCTTCTGAGCGCCTATTTTCAGCTGCTGGGAATATTGTAAACAAGAAAAGAACCAAAGCATGTAGACATGCTAACCTTTCTTCATTACAACTGTTAGACACTCACTGGAATGAGTAGAATTGGTTATTGTGTACTGTGTTGGACTGGATGTTTATTTTGCACATTTTAAAAGCAATACTTAATGTTTACAGTGCTCCAGAATATTTAGATTGGCACTTTTTTGTATTGGATGTTTATCTTTATTTTTGCACATTTTAAAGCAAAATAAGCAATACTTTTACTTTTGAAATGCTTATACTATTGCAGAATATTAAGATTTGCACTGGATGTTGACTTTTATATTTGCTCATTAAAAAGCAAATAAGCTACTTTTAATTTTGTTAAATGTTAAAAGTTTTAAATGTTTACATTGTTACAGAATATTTAGTCATGTTGTTGTCAAGTTGACTGAGTGGCCATACTTCTTTTTTTTTGTAAATAAAAGCCATGCCTTTTGAAAAAACGGGCCTACATTTATTTTTTCATCTTCATTTTGAATAAAAAAATAATCGGTAAAAGGAAAAATAATCTATAGATTAATCGAAAAAATCTATAGATTAACCGATTAATCGAAAAAAATAATCGTTAGCTGCAGCCTTAGATGTCCGCTAACTTTTTGCAACTCAACACCAAGAAAACGGAAATGCTGATTATCTGTCCTGCGAGACACCGACATCTATTTAATAATACCACCTTAACATTTGACAACCAAACAATTACACAAGGCGACTCTGTAAAGAATCTGGGTATTATCTTCGACCCAACTCTCTCGTTTGAGTCACACATTAAGAGTGTTACTAAAACAGCCTTCTTTCATCTCCGTAATATCGCTAAAATTCGTTCCATTTTGTCCACTAGCGACGCTGAGATCATTATTCCTGCGTTCGTTACGTCTCGTCTCGATTACTGTAACGTATTATTTTCGGGTCTCCCTATGTCTAGCATTAAAAGATTACAGTTGGTACAAAATGCGGCTGCTAGACTTTTGACAAGAACAAGAAAGTTTGATCATATTACGCCTATACTGGCTCACCTGCACTGGCTTCCTGTGCACTTTAGATGTGACTTTAAGGTTTTACTACTTACGTATAAAATACTACACGGTCTAGCTCCAGTCTATCTTGCCGATTGTATTGTACCATACGTCCCGGCAAGAAATCTGCGTTCAAAGAACTCCAGCTTAGTAGTGATTCCCAGAGCCCAAAAAAAGTCTGCGGGCTATAGAGGATTTTCTATTCGGGCTCCAGTACTATGGAATGCCCTCCCGGTAACAGTTAGAGATGCTACCTCAGTAGAAGCATTTAAGTCCCATCTTAAAACTCATTTGTATACTCTAGCCTTTAAATAGACCCCCTGTTTAGACTAGTTGATCTGCCGTTTCTTTTCTTTTTCCTCTGCCCCCCTCTACTGCGTGGAGGGGGAGAGATACACAGGTCCGGTGGCCATGGATAAAGTGCTGGCTGTCCAGAGTCGGGACCTGGAGTGGACCGCTCGCCTGTGCATCGGTTGGGGACATCTCTGCGCTGCTGACCCGTCTCCACTCGGGATGGTTTCCTGCTGGCCCCACTATGGACTGGACTCTCACTATTATGTTAGATCCACTATGGACTGGACTTTCACAATATTATGTCATACCCACTCGACATCCATTGCTTTCGGTCTCCCCTAGAGGGGGGGTTACCCACATATGCGGTCCTCTCCAAGGTTTCTCATAGTCATTCACATCGACGTCCCACTGGGGTGAGTTTTCCTTGCCCTTATGTGGGCTCTGTACCGCGGATGTCGTTGTGGCTTGTGCAGCCCATTGAGACACTTGTGATTTAGGGTTATATAAATAAACATTGATTGATTGAAGTTGTCTAGTATGTTCACTATTTTATTTAAGGACTAAATTACCATAATAAACATATGTTTAATGTACCATAAGATTTTTTGCTAAAATAAAGCCAATAATGCAATTTTGTTGTGGTCCCTTTCATTTGGAAAAGTACCAAAATAATTTTAGTACCGGTACCGGTACCAAAATATCGGTATCGTTACAAACACTACTTTAAGTGTCACGTCAGTATTTGGCCCCGTTTATGGACTCAAAATGGCTGTGGTGTAAATACGGAAGTGCGCGATTTAAAAGCCAACAGCTTGTTGACATCAGAGAGCCATTGTTCAAGCATAACTAGGATTTAACGGTGTTTATGAATCACACCGACATTATGATACACTCATTTTCATACATAGTAAATAAAGTATACCCAAGCAGCACAACAAGCACTCGCACATAACAATTATGTCAAAAACATCACGCGAGCTAATAGCTAGTAGCTAGTAGCAGGTGCGCCACCGTCTCTACGCCATACCAGTTGAGTACTTTACATACCCATACGTATTTGGACACTAGCAGTGGCGACGTTTGTGCCATAGTTGAAGTCATCCTCTATTGAGGACATTGGGTACTTTTCACCGCTCATCGTTGAAAAAAAAGTCCTAATATCGTCCTCTGTCTGGTGTACAGGCGATAGGCGTCGAGACTCGGAAGCTCGGATGGTGGTGCCACACTGGGCGCGAAGTTATGACGTCATTCAACCTGCTAACTTTATTGAAAACACTCAACTACACACCTTTGCAACCTCATTATACTATTGACTCAGTTTTATATTCATAAATGTAAGTTTCTCAATACCCGACATGTTTTTTGTGCCTTTAAAAAAGAATTAGAACTCTACGTTAAAACACTCTCTACCTCTAACAACCAAAAAGCTGTGAAAAGGATGATGCTGTGCTCCAAATTTAAATTATTTACTGAACTTGTATGAGCCTATGGCTTTGATTTGTTTGCTATATATATATATATATATATATATATATATATATATATATATATATATATATATATATATATATATATATATATATATATATATATATATATATATATATATATATATATACATATATATATACATATACATATACATATACATATATATATATATATATATATATATATATATATATATATATATATATATATATATATATTTATATATATATATATATACATATATATATATATATATATATATATATATATATATATATATATATATATATATATATATATATATATATGGCGCTGATTTGTACTGTTTTTGTACTGTGTTTGTACTTATTTTTTGATTATTATTATTTCTCGATTGTTTGTAAATGTTGCCGTTTATAAATAAAGGTTTATAAAATAAAGGTTTATAAAATAAAGGTTTATAAAATAAAATTTTATTTAAAAAAAACGCTCAACTACACAGTATGAGAAAAAAAATTCAAAGGAATTTTACCTTTGCAACCTGTTTACAAAACACAGGATAAGTTGTAAATTCCTTTGTGCTGGCACATACTTGAGAGTGTTTGGTCATCATCATCATCATCGGCAGTCACTCGAAGCGAGTATGACGATCCTCCTGGTAGGGGGGTATCCCTTTATGGAGGATGCCTGTGCATGACTTCGTTTAACGTGGGGAGACTGGTGCACAGACAATCACCACACGATCCTTGGCAAATCCGGGTCAGGGTCCAGTGGCATGGAGTCCAAGACGACTGGGGACCCTTTTCTGCTGCAGCCTTCATCCGCCATCCCAGCCGTTGTGACGCTCCATAGGGTTAGCAATCATCCTCCGCCTGTTCCACCGTTGAGGTCTTGGGTTGTTATTTCCCCATAACTGGGCCCACATGGATGTGTGGAATGGTGGATGGGTGCTTTGCAATTTGGACGCACCATCACTAGACGCCCTCTCCAGGTGTGGCCAGCACCGGGTGATCGGCCCAGGGCTTGCGTCAATCCCAATTAATCATGAGTTGCTTGGTGTTGAGCAGCAGACTTCTCATGGGACTATGCATGGCAGGGGCATCCTTTTCCCTGAGTCATGCCTAAGCTGACCGGCTCCGCATACCTCCTGGCTTGCTACTTGGGGGCCCAGCAGGGGTCTTTCCTCCTCATGAACAGCCACTGGTTGCCTTTATCGGCTGCCTCCAATGCAGCTTTGATGGCTATACGCAGGCTTTGGCCTCGGACTCCCAGGTCTACAAGCAATTTGGTGGTAGATCTCGCCACAAAGCCTCTGCAGCCCACCTCCACTGGACGGACCTCAGTGTTCCAGCCACGATGTTGTGCTTCAGCTGCAGGCTCGGCATAGCGTTGGTGTTTTCGCTCGTAAGCCTTATCCACTGAGTCCTCCCAGGGTACTGGGAGTTCGATGATAAAAACCTTTTTTTGTGAAGGGGACCAGAGCACCACGTCCGGTCTCAGGGTGGTCACAGCAATCTCCGGAGGAAACGAAAGCTGCCGGCCAAGATCAACCAGCATCCTCCAGTTGCGGGCTAAGCTGGGTTGGCCTCGGTCAGGTGGTATGGAGCCGCTCCTGACTACCTTAGCCCCTACGCGGACAAAGGTAATGGCCTGCTGGTGGTTGGCTGCTGGTGGTGATAGGGAGTTGATGGTAACTCCTTTGTCCTCCAGGGTGGACGCAAGGGTCTTTAGGACTTGATTGTGACGCCAGGGTGAGACTGGTTTTGCACCCTGTGAGAATGTGCTTGAGGGTGGCTGGCATGGAACAAAGGGCACACACCGGGTCTTCGCCGAAACACTGGTGAAGATTAGCTGGTGTTGGAAGGATGTCGTATGTTAGGCTCACCATACGTCCTCTTTTCCCCGGACATGTCCTCTTTTGCGGGGGTGTCTGAGCTGTCCGGGCGGGGTTTCTTAAATGCCTCAAATGTCCGGAATTTTGAATTAGGGTTGCATGTATTTTCAATGTACGTCCAGGGTTAAGTTAAGAAGGGGTTAAAAAAACAACTGAAGGTGTGCGCACTAGCAACATTTGTGAGGGAGGGGCAGAGACACAGAGCGAGAGAGCTAGTGAGTGGAGAGAGACATGAGAACACATAATAAAGAAATGCTGAAACGTAAATGCAACTTCACGGATGATTTGCGGGAAAAGTATTTGTGTTTTCGTCCTGGCCGTGACACATGGGAAGCAGAATGCACTGTGTGCAAAGCAGCAACGTATGTATCTGTGGCTAATAAAGGGGCCAAAGATCTACAAGCCCATATCGACACTACAAAGCACAAAACAGCTGTGCAGGGTGAGAGCTCGTCTGCTGTTTTTTGTTTAAATTTAATTAACTTGTTTTGAGGCATTATTTATGTTTAGATTATATACAAGAGGTTATTTTGAATATTTCTTCCTCTGCACTTTTTTTTCTAAAACTGTGAATGTTACAGAATATAAGTGTGACTTATTTTGTTATACTGTCAAGCAGTGTTGGCGTTAACGCACTTTTTGTGTCTTTTAAAAAATTTTTTTACCATTTGTGGCCCACAGCTAATGTTTTAAAGGCCCAGGGCATATTCTAAAAATACTATTAAAATAAACAAAAACATAACAAAAGTGAAATAAAAAAGCTTAAAGGTGAAATGTAATTTAGAAAAAGTTGCAATGTTGACTAATAAAACAAAGCTGTTTTTTTTTCTCTTTCAAACGGTCATTGCTCAAAACATAATATTGAATCAAAATCAATGTTATTATGAATTATTGACCTATCAAAGGTTCCGATTACTTCACATCAAATATTCCACTTTGAAAAATATTTTTGGTGGAATATTTTGCATATTTTGTGTGTTTGCCATAAAAAACATAGTTTTTTTGACAAAAAAGGGCGGAAAACAAACAAACAAAAAAACAACATAAAAAAAACTAAAACATTTTGAAATGAGGAATAGATCTGAAGTTGATGTAGACTCCAGAGATTTAAGTGTTAAATATAAAATGTATGTATGCCCTGGCACACCATTATCATCATTTCATGACCCAAGCAAAACACTTTTTACACTTTTATACTGAAATAAATACACCTACAACTTATTAAATAAAAACATAGAAAAAACTACCAGCAGCGGTAAAGTTTAGATCCATGAAGGAATGAAGAAAGTGAATGAATGTTTATAACTGAATACATTTACATATACATTTGTTTTCTTTTGTATTATCTTTTTTAATGAATTAAGTAATGTTTATGACAACCTTTTTCCAAAACACAATATAGAATGTGAGATATAACAGGATAATGCATATGTTTGTCATTTGTTTTCAAAAAGCTTACAAAAAAGTGGGACCCCAAAAATTTACTGTGGGACCCCATTTTTATGACTTGATGGGGTACCTGGGACCCCATTTAGAAAATTCCTAGCGCCAACACTGCTGTCAACAGAGGAGAAAAAATGCTTTATTTAAAAAAATATATTATTTATAAAGCAAGTTCGAGTATCATTGGCAAATGTTCACCTAGTCCCAGCCTTGGCGTGCTGCCCTCCTTGGCACGCATATATGTGTCCTCTTTTTGGGATTTCACAATATGGTCAGCCTATCGTATGTAGCTCTGATGACAAAGCTCAACTGCCTCGCTTCCATGGCCCACAGGTCCTTCCAGCCGATCTTCCAACTCTCCACACTGTCCCATCTCGTCCACTGACCCTGTTTGCCCAGAGACACTGCCTTGGCCCATCTTGCAGCCTCCTCCTGGCGGTGTACTTCGTCCACCACCATCTTCCTCTATTCCTGTGCTGTGACCTTACTCCAAGCTGGGTGGGTAGCTGTTAGCCCAAAGCCTCCTCTTCCTTGCTGGACATAGCCCACAATGTCAGCATGTCTGAGGGCTGCTGTTGCTTCTTCCACTGCTTTGGCTGGTCTCCATTTGCGCCCTGTCGCCAAGGTCGGTGCATTGTTGCTTACTACCAAGTCTCTGGATTATTATTATAAATGAAGCTTTATCAAATTAAAAAACAAAACAAAACACTCAACTACAAAATCTGAGAAAAAAATGTAAAACAAATTTTACTTTTGCAACCTCATTATAATATTGACTAAGTTGTATATTCATAAATGTAAGTTTCTCAATACCCGACCTGTTTTTTGTGCCTTTAAAAAAGATTTAGAACTTTACTTTAAAACGCTTTCTACCTCTAATAACCAAAACGCTTTGAAAACGATGATGCTGTGCTCCAAATTCTGATTATTTACGGAACTTGTGTGAGCCTATATGGCTTTACATTTTGTTACATATATATATTTTGCATTCCATTTTAGTTACTTTACTGAGTTTACAATCCCCTGGCGCTGTTTTGTACTGTTTTTGTACTGTTTCTGTACTTATTTTGTTTACTATTATTTCTTGATTGTATGTAAATGTTGCATATTATAATTAAAGGTTAATCAAATAAATAAATAAATAAACACTCAACTACACTTACACAGTATGATAAAAAATTTGAGAAGGAATTTTACCTTTGCAACCTCATTATACTATTGACTAAGTTTTATATTTATAAATGTAAGTTTCTCAATACCCGACCTGTTTTTTTGTGCCTTTAAAAAAGATTTAGAACTTTACTTTAAAACGCTTTCTAGCTCTAACAACCAAAAAGCTGTGAAAACTATGATGCTCTGCTCCAAATTCGGATTATTTTACAGAACTTGTGTGAGCCTATGGATTTACACTTATATAGAGTATATTTTGCATTCTTGTTTAGTTGCTTTATTGAGTTTGCCACCCCCTGGCGCTGTTTTGTACTGTTGTTGTACTGTTACTGTACTTGTTTTGGTTATTATTATTTCTTTGATTGTATGTACATTTTAAATATTTTAAATAAAGGTTTTGAAAATAAAAAACAAAAACAACAACAACAAAAATAAATAAAAAAGAAAAAAAAACACTCAACTACACAGTATGAGAAAACATTTGAAAATTAATGTTACCTTTGCAACCTCATTATACTATTGACTAAGTGTTATATTCATAAATGTACGTTTATCAACACCTGACGTTTTTTGTGCCTTTAAAAAAGATTAAGAACTTTACTTTAAAATGCTTTCTACCTCTAACAACCAAAAAGCTGTGAAAACTATGATGTTGTGCTACAAATTTGGAGTATTTACGGAACTTGTGTGAGCCTATGGCTTTACACATAGCTACATATGTGTATATATATATATATATATATATATAT